>NC_141029.1:41827500-42015000 GCF_052040795.2 Danio rerio | reverse complement strand
AGTCTGTCATTTGTCGTGTGCAGTTGAAAGGAGGCTTAACCCCAACCATCATTGGGTAATAAGCAACTCATACTAAATTGTACAAATTAGATCCTACAAATTCATATGATACATGATACATGTAACAACCTACTGATCAGTATGTGTTGTAAAAATGTGTAATTTCATATTTTTCACTCTGGCAATTTCACATTGGCAAGTACATGTGTAACAAGAATTATACGAGTGCATTTTGTAGCAATGGCAAAGACAAAAACTATAAATATGTTGAAAAAGTTATCTCTGTTAACAGATTTACTGAATGAATATAATCTAAAGTCCAAAATAAACTGGTTTTCTTTAAGAAAGTGAGATGTTTCTAGGTGGCATTATTGCAACTTGAAAATACATGAACCAAACATTGCCTTTTCTCTTGACAGACTGTTATGGATGATAAGGTGAACCTGCTGTTTGCAGAATGATGGATTGCAAACATTAACGTGGCTTCATTTCCACAACTCCATTAATCATAATGTTTCTAAAAATACCATTTTCCACAGCTGACTGTCTACAATGCATTACAAGTGTGCTAATTACTATGTTTTTAGTTGCGCTCAAATCACTGGTGATTGTAGCCTCATATATTATCCCATATATGCTCTCAAAGTGAAGCTGTAGAAAAACTCATCTCTCCCACTGAGATGGTAAAAAATGAATAAACTTTTTTTTCTTGCAATGCCAAGATCTGTGCTAACTCCATCCGTCATGTTCTTTTGCCAAATCGGTGTTCGCTTCTTAAAAATGCATCACTCTCAGTTGACTTCCTTGCTGCTTGTATGAGTCCCATTCGTTGTTGTTAAAGGACAAATGTGACAAATTTTGTTTTACTTTTACAGGTTCATAGAAATATGGATGAGCCTCTGTGTTCCCAATGGCTGCTTGTGGCAGTGGAGCGATGCCTGATGTGTGCTGGAAGTAAATAATGAGGAGACAGATCCATTAACCGTGAGTCCAAACTTCATCACAGGGGTAATGCATGGGAATACAGCTGACATCAGTCATGTGCATGCTTTAGATGCAGGACTTTAATTTGTGTGTGTAGAATATAAGCAATTTTTCACATAAATTCGTTGCTATACTTTTAAAAAGTTGGAAGATGGTGTACAAAATTAAACATTTTACTCACAAGCATCATAGCAAATTCGGAAAAACTCACAATTGTTCTATGGTCTGATACTAGTTCCAGGTGTTTAACTATGAGATCAAATATTTTATTTTAGCAGAGTTTATTTTAAAAATGATTGTGAAAACAAGATTACAAACAATATAAACATTTTGCTGACCGGAAGTTAGCCTAAACTACTTTTATTTTCCACTACTGTACTTTTTTTTTTTTTTTTTTTACAGCTTATAAAATAAGCATGTTCAGTGCAGCAAAAAAAACTAACTTTTTTTTAAAGTTTAACACTAGTGATGGGAATAACAGTGCTATAAATAAAAGGCGTAACTAACGGTGTTACTATTTTCAGTAACGAGCAATCGATTGAATTACTGTTTCCCCTATTATAACGTTGTTACCGTTACTGACAATAAAAGAAGAGGTATTCATGCGAGCAGCTTCTCTCTCAGCCATATGGCCTGAGGTGTGGGTGTGTGTGCGCGTGTTCGGGGCTGGGGCGGGACATATAACCAACCAGTCATAATGATTAGTGTACATGAACGTGAATGTGGTGTAACTGAGAATGTGACCATAGGCTTAGAGTACATTTCCAACGTTTGCCAATCAGAGTAGGGCAGGTGTTCACACACAAGCACACGCACAGACAGTGGCACACACCAACAGTGTGAGCAACTTTGTTGCTATATTTAGTGACTTTTCTCAGACCTCTTTTTCAAAAAGGCAACTAGCGACAAATCTGATAGTATTTTTTTGTGTTACTGGAGATTTTTATATACTCTCATGTGTCCATACTGTACCATTCCAACTTCTCTCAATGAGCTACGGGTGATGCCATCGGGTCCTACCTCGCCTCAGAGCACTCAAAAGCAGCCCAGTCCTTGTAAAGGAGTCTCTCCCATCTACAGCATGAGAGCAGATCAGCCCTCTGCATACCGTAGGCAAATAAATTACAGTAGCACCGTGAGTGTGAGTTATTTCCCTTAGACAGTTAAACCAATCTGCTTCTCCTTTGTTTTAAATTTACCAATTTGATTAGACCAATTATTCTTTTCTTGTTCTCAATCACAGATATTTTAGTGAAAGTTTTGGAACTTGTTTGAGTTCATTACGTCTGAGAGATTGCTGCAAATATTTATTTATTTATTTATTTGTTTGTTTATTTAGTTTTTATTATTTATAAATTTTTTTACATTTATTAATTTACATTTACATTTAGTCATTTAGCAGACGCTTTTATCCAAAGCGACTTACAAATGAGGTCAAGGAAGCAATTTACACAACTATAAGAGCAACAATGAATAAGTGCTATAGGCAAGTTTCAGGTCTGTAAAGTCTAAGAAGGAAAGTATTAGTCATTTTTTTGTTATTTAGTAATTTTTTTAGTAATTTTTTTGTAAAATTTTAGTAATTTTTTTTTCTTTTTTTTTGAGTACAGTTAGTGGTATAAGTACAGTTAGTGGTATAAGTACAGTTAGTGGTATAATTTATTTTTATATTATTTGTTTATTTGGAATCTAACAGTTTAACAAAACCCTTTTGCATAAACAATGGATCTATTGCAAAACACACTAAGAAATGTGTGTGCATATTTCAAAAAAAGCACAGTGAGCCAAGCGACAGGCGGTAATGCAAAACTTCCCTGCTGTAAATTACTCTAACAATCATATTTATTGCTGGTAAATTGAATTTGAAAGCTAAATAAGTCAGGTGAAGTGAGTGTGATGAGCGGCCCAGGGCCACTGAGGCTCATTCTGACTCTGACAGCTCGCTCACACATTGCTGGATCCTTTCAGAACTTCTAAACATCACATACACCACTCGCTCTAGCAGCTTTCCATAAACTCGTTGCCTTCAGGGAATTTTCATCAACAAAAACTGAGTTTGAGCTCTTTGAATCTGTTTTAGATGCTGTCAGTAAGATACATTTTATGATTCAATGCCCACACTTTATTTACAAATGTGAATCTTGGAATATTATTTTGCCATCATTTGAGTAGAATCTGTTTCACATAATTTAGTGCAGTTAAATTGCTATTAAAAGATTTGATTGATTGATTGATTGGTTGGATAAGTGGATTTGATAGATTAATTGTTGCTTATTTTAAAGAGCCCATATTATACATGAAATAGGGTCATATTTTGGTTGTAAGGGTCTCCAACAACAGCAATAGCGATTCATTTGTTCCCAAACCCCGCCTTAGCGCGAAGCTAATCTGCGCTGATTGGACCGATGACAGCCTGTTGCGATTGGTCAACACTGACAGCTCTCAGCGCGAGACGTGAAAATGCCCAGCAGCTAATTAACAATATTGAAGTAGTCACAGTGCATACACGCTTCATAGTGTAAGGTATGGATTCTGGCTGCCAGTGAGGGAATGTAAATACAGACGATAGACTTAAAAATACCGATGACTTCACACACACACACACACACACACACACACACACACACACACACACACACACACACACACACACACACACACACACACACACACACACACACACAACACCAAAACAAAAGTCCTTAACAGAAACATTCAAAAACAGAATTCATAGAATGCACTTTCGGGTTGAGGGCGGCGTGATCGCCAGTTCAGCTTGCTCCAGCCCTGAGTGTTATTCAGACACCTCACCCTCAACCTGAGCTGAACTATTTTAAAAATTGACCATTGCACATGTGTAGGAACAGCTGACAATAGCCATAGCAATGACAGTGGACCACATGCTCACAAATGCATTAAAATCCGTAAACAAAGCTGCACGTGTCGTGTTTTTGATGTGGCTTTAAACGCGATAAGAGAATATAACGAGTTAACCTGATAAAGTACACGCAGTTATAAGTAACAAAACACAACTAAATACATCATTTGCAAGCTAGAGTAAACGAGGCAACAATTTTATTTTACATGGTCTTAACATTTGACATGGTCCTTTACATCAGTACTCTTTTCTGATCCTTCCTTTAACAAACGGCCAATGAATTCTTCGTTGTAGGCATGTAGTTTCCAGAAGCACTCGAACTGCACAAGACTGGGCTACAATGCTGAGGTATTTTTGCAAAAATAAACCTCAACCACTGACTCTTCATAGTTTCATATTTGGGTAGAGACTTTCAATAATATCCAGCTAAACACAGTGATTCAACCGGCATCTGCTACAGTGTGTGTCTAGCATTTCTTTTCGGTGATAGTGGGCAGGGTCGCAGGTTTCAAATCTCCCAGGTTTACGATCGCAACAACAAAGTTTCAAATCTACGTCACGATGATTTATTTGAAATACTAGGAGTCAACTCTTTTATAAATGATTCAATAGTTTTAAACAGTGTCCACTTTCAGATTTAAGCCTTAGCTGGGTATTGCACTTCACTTGTGTAGTGAAATAGTAGTAGAGCTGTACTACACACTACATGGGAGGTAATTCTCAAAAAACCCATAATAGGCACTCTTTACTCTTTATTCACATTAGATTCTTGTTTTTTTTTTTTTTTTTTTTCTGTCATGAGCCTTGAGCAATAAGAGTGGGCTGTGGAGCTTTTATAACAAGTATTACAGAGAACATATTTTCATTTCTTCTCAGAAATTTGAGAGATATGCTGAAAATCTATTACAAAACACTGTACATCCAGTCTTTAAAAAAATGCTGCAAGGAGAAACTTTAAAAATCTCAGAATTGTGGGATATCACAACTGGTTATTGAGATATTAACTCAGAAAACTGAAAAAGCATCATAGCAAGCTGTTTTAACTCAAAATATTTCATTTAAAAATAGGAAATATATGTAAATTACAAATTCTAAGCAGGAAAAACTCAAAATAGCAAACCATAAATCCAGAATTCTGAGAAAAATTATGTAAACCTGAATTCTGAGAAGAAGAAAAAAATAATTGTGAGCTGTAAACAGATATCTGAGGGGGATGATAATTTTGAGTAAACTTTTAGCAGTGTTGGAGGTAATGTATCAAGGCTGATTTATACCTCTGTATATATAAGTGCACGTATATGCTCCGGTGCAGCCTACGCGTAGTCAAAAAAATGCAGCAGGTTTCTTCAGTTGCTTGTGTTGTGACAAAATGCAGCAGGTTTCTTCAGTTGCTTGTGTTGTGAGTATGCGCTGTCAAATTGATGAAGATCATTTCTTGATTTGCTGGTGTTTTTTGTAATTGCAAGTATTTTCTTAAATTGCAGTGCGTTAAGTTCTCTTGACCACCATAAAATTAAGGTTATACAGCATTATGTTAATTGCAGAGCTCCTCTAAAAAGGAAGAAGAAAAGTTATGAAAAAGATCAAGTTCAGCAATGGTAGGAAAAAGTAAATTATTATAATTAAATCATCACGATTTCAAGTATTTGTGAATTACTTTTGATTTAACATCAACACTTAATTGCTTCACATTGCAATACTTTCCCACATTTTAGGCTACTAATGCTGCCCTTATTTTCATTTTTAGTAAAGGATTGGAGAAAGATGGTTTGACTAGAAATGCACAGATTTCACAATCTAACTGATAACGTTTTAGTCATTCAGCAGAACTACAGTTCGAACTACTGTAGTTAAAAATAACATTCTTTACACTGTTATAATCATCTATTTTCTATACATGACACAGATAATATTTACTATTAGTTAAAGACCATAAGAAACAAAAAGTATAAGAAACAAAATGTAATTATAACTGAAATATATACCCTGAAATTCTCATTATATCATATAGAGCACTTTTCTGTCTGCACTTTCTCCCCCTCTGTTGACATTACAGTGTGAAGATGTGCTGTTCAGGATATTCTTCTTCCATAAAATACCATAACATCAAATATACTGCGTTTTCCATACAGATCTGATTTTGTACCTGTCAAAGAACTTTAGAAAAATTGAAACAGCCCCTAAGCTGAGCCTATCAGTGTTTCCAGAGCTGAGAGCGCATGAATAAAACATTAACGGATATGATGATGAGGGTCAGAAAGGGAGTCTCTGGACAGACTGTGAGTGACTGAATCAGCGGCGGACACTTGACCTCTCACTCGTCCTGCCAGGATCTCATTTACCACATCAGGCCATCATCAGAGTAATAGTCTGACAGGAGAATAGTTAACTCTTGACCCGCTCCACAACCCTTTCACTCTCTTTCTCTGGATTTGTCCGTCTTCAACGGCGCGTGTTAACATTTGCTGATGAGAAGTTTCTTTACACAACCTCACAGTGGCGATTTAGTTTAATTCTGATATTAAAGTGAGTTATTAGCATGATTAACCTGATCAAAAGGCAACCCTAATTTCCATGCACCAGCAACTTTTTTTTTTTGTTGCTAGCTAATATTGAAATTTACACAGAATTTTATATTTTTTCCTTAATTACTCAAAATGTGTTAATTTAATTTAATTTTTAATTATTTTATTTCATTTTATCATCATATTTTGGGTGTGTTAGACCAAGCATCATTACATATGCAATAGCTTATAAATAAATAAACAAAATAAATAAATAAAAAAACACTTAAAAATAATCATCAAAATAGTATCATAAACAGTAACAAAATGCTTTAGCATGATTAACCTGATCAAAAGGCCACCCTAATTTCCATACTCCAGCAACTTTTTTTTTTGTTGCTAGCTAATATTGAAATTTACACAGAATTTTATATTTTGTCTTAATTACTCAAAATGTGTTAATTTAATTTTATTTTTAATTATTTTATTTCATTTTATCATCATATTTTGGGTGTGTTAGACCAAACACCATTACATATGCAATAGCTTATAAATAAATAAACAAAATAAATAAATAAAAAAACACTTAAAAATAATCATCAAAATAGTATCATAAACAGTAACAAAATGCTTTAGCATGATTAACCTGATCAAAAGGCCACCCTAATTTCCATGCTCCAGCAACTTTTTTTTTTTTTTGCTAGCTAATATTGAAATTTACACAGAATTTTATATTTTTTCCTTAATTACTCAAAATGTGTTAATTTAATTTAATTTTTAATTATTTTATTTCATTTTATCATCATATTTTGGGTGTGTTAGACCAAGCATCATTACATATGCAATAGCTTATAAATAAATAAACAAAATAAATAAATAAAAAAACACTTAAAAATAATCATCAAAATAGTATCATAAACAGTAACAAAATGCTTTAGCATGATTAACCTGATCAAAAGGCCACCCTAATTTCCATGCTCCAGCAACTTTTTTTTTTTTTTGCTAGCTAATATTGAAATTTACACAGAATTTTATATTTTTTCCTTAATTACTCAAAATGTGTTAATTTAATTTTATTTTTAATTATTTTATTTCATTTTATCATCATATTTTGGGTGTGTTAGACCAAACACCATTACATATGCAATAGCTTATAAATAAATAAACAAAATAAATAAATAAAAAAACACTTAAAAATAATCATCAAAATAGTATCATAAACAGTAACAAAATGCTTTAGCATGATTAACCTGATCAAAAGGCCACCCTAATTTCCATACTCCAGCAACTTTTTTTTTTTGTTGCTAGCTAATATTGAAATTTACACAGAATTTTATATTTTGTCTTAATTACTCAAAATGTGTTAATTTAATTTTATTTTTAATTATTTTATTTCATTTTATCATCATATTTTGGGTGTGTTAGACCAAACACCATTACATATGCAATAGTTTATAAATAAATACACAAAATTAATAAATAAAAAAACACTTAAAAATATACATCAAAATAGTATCATAAACAGTAACAAAATGCTTTAAAAGCTTTTACATGAATAAAATACATTTTAAAATATAATATCAATATTGAGGTATTAAGCAATATCAATACCGATTGCAATATGTGATATAGTGTTTACAACAGTTTGACGCATAATCGTGTGTATAAAAAAGAAAATCAAAGACAGAGAATCTAAAAACCCTTTTGTAAGAGGAACTACTTTCTTCCGCCATTCATTCACATCTATAGCTGACGTCAGAAACTGTTGTTACTTCACGGACTTCACTTTAGAGCTATTTGTATGATTCTCTAGTGTAATGTCTAAAGTGATGACAAAACAGGTGATTTTGCTCACGTTTTAAGATTTAAAGGCTGAATGGCATGAAATGACATTTCATCAGTCTACTGAGATTTCCCAGTATTTTTCTGTTGCAATCGGGAGATCACAATAATTGTCCCCAAAAAAGCTAAAGTAGCGCCAACACTACCAGGTTACCGTTGTGTTTGCGATAAGGAAAATCGATAAATACATGTGAGCATTTCTCCTTTCTTTTTGTTTACAGAACTAGTCTGCAGCAACGAAAACAGGAGACACATTAAAACAAACAGATGGCCAACCAAATAGTTGATTTGAAATGAGTCCCATCTCACACAGTACACAACAATATGGTATAAATAAAGCTCTACAACATACATAAGACAGAGATCGACTTACAATGTCACTTACCAGTTTAATAATGATTTAATGATTTTTAGTGATTTTAATGATCTTCTAAGGGCTTATTATGCGGTCTCTGTTGCCATCTTATGCCATCTTTATGTTGCCCAACAGCAGCAGTATTTGTCAAACTGTAGAGTGTCTTCTTGCTGTATGTGGGCAGAGTAATACACAAGCATGAAGGGTTAAGAGGCTAAACATGTGCTGTTATTTGCAGAGTATTGCACGGCTATAAGCCAATCAGATTCAAGAACTAGACAGAATGTTTATATAAAGTTATGTATAGTTCCTGTTCCCCTTGAACTGCAATGCTGCTTTCACACCAGACTCAGAAAAAGCATCAAGTGCAAGTGATTTACATGTTAAGTCAATGCAAAGACCCCAATAGACATGCTGTGGCGCGATACACGTGAATGATGAGTTGAGCATTTTGCTCGATTGACACGCTTTAAGTGCTTTAATCTTTAATACGTTCGAGAATCTCAACTTCAGCGCACATTCGCACTGCGTTAACCAATCAGGAGCTTGCTCTTGTGGGGGCGTGATTATGACGTAGCACCTGTTGTTGGTGTCCCAGGGGAAAATCCTCCTGCTGACACTGACAACAGTTCATCAAACTAGGCTCTGCTCAGTCAGAAGGACCGCTGAAAGCTTCCATCATCCAGAT
Organism: Danio rerio; assembly: GCF_052040795.2. Taxonomy (NCBI): domain Eukaryota; kingdom Metazoa; phylum Chordata; class Actinopteri; order Cypriniformes; family Danionidae; genus Danio; species Danio rerio. Next base: position 42,005,749 of record NC_141029.1, on the reverse strand, counting down.
ATAGTTTTTGGAGGAGTTTGAGCTCACAGAGCTGGGTGCACCTCTGAAAGGGTCTAGTAGACTCAGACATGGCTCCAAACAAATTGATGCTGTTTTTCAGCCTTCATGAAGCAAATAAACCACTATTCTCTCAATAAAATCCATGTTAGTCATTTAGCAATGAAGCTAGAGTTACAGAAGCCCTGCCCATTATGCAAATCTGCATCTGTTGAATGTTGAATGAAGCGGATTTAATGCACAAATGAAGCAATATCATATTTAAACACATAATCTTTGATATTATTATTATGATGCACTACTATTTGTAATTAAATAAATAAGATCATCATGCATCATAAGGACATCATGCATCCAACATGGTTTTATTTCCCTCTTGTTGACAGAATAAATATGTATAAAGATATGAAACGTGCAGTGTGGAGATGGTGCGTTTGTAAGAAGTTCTTCACAGTCAGATGCCAACACACTGTGATCTGACTGAATCCACTTGTGTACGAGTCCGGTGTTGACATTGTAGATTGTGTTGAGTTGATTCCTGCTGCCCTGTGGCTCTTCACCGTCTCCAGCGGTGTGTTCAGCGGCTGCTCGAAAGCAATCCACCTCTGCCACACCTCAGCACACATGGATTTGGTGGGTAAATAGGTTGGCTGAGAGCATTGAGGCGACATCCGATCATTCCCAGTTCTTTTTAAGCAGAGTGGGAAGCTTGTCCTGCTCTGATCTCTCCTCTTAGATTCCGTCCACGATACAAATGAATAAAAGATTAAAAGTCAAAGTGAGTCACTGTGCAGGCCTGTGTATGATGCATTCTGTGGCAGACCTGTGCCAACATGTTTTTTTCTTTTCACTCTGACAATTCTTACGGATTTTAATTTTTTTTTTTTATATATAGTGAATAATGCAGATGTGTGTTAGCGTGTATGTCTTTTTATTTAGACACACACACACACACACACACACACGCGCACACACACAAGCACACATAATTGAAATTATTAGCCCAAAATTATATATTGTAATTTATACAACAGTTCTGTCTGGTTCTCGAATCTGATTGGCTGATAGTCATGAGATATTAAAGTAATATCAGCACCCGTACAGCCCCTTCACCCTTGTGTATTACTTCGCCCACACAAGTGACAACAGAGGACTACAGTTTGACAAATAGTGCAGCAGTTGGACAACAGAAATTTGAATATTTATAATTTTTGAGATTCAACACATTGCCGGCCATCAACCTGTCAGACTGAGCAGAGCAAAGACAGTTGACGTTTCGCTACAAGATGGCGACAGAGACTGCATAACAAGTCCTTAGGGGAGAAAAACATTATTTTTTTTCAGTGTACACTTCAAACTATAGCAGAACAAATCATTATAGGTAACAGGTAAGTGACATTCAAAGTCAAACTTTCTTTTGTATTTTGTATTGCTTTATTTATGCCATAGTAATCTGGTGGTGTTTACGTTGCTTTGGGTTTTTCAGGGATAATTATTGTGATCTCCCGATTGCAACAAAGAAATACTGGGAAATCTCTGTAGACTGATGCCGTTTCAAGCCAGTCAGCCTTATAATTAATTAAAATGTCAGAAAAATCACCTGTTTTGTCATTATTTTAGAAATTACTCAAAAGTAACGTTCAAATTCTAGCTCCAAAGTGACGTTTGTGAAGTAGCCGCAAATGTGTGTGAACGGCAGAAGAAAGTACTTCCTCTTACAAATGGGTTTTTAAGAAAATAGGGGTGTCTGTTTTTGATTAGATTTTTTTTTATACACGATTATGTCATCAAACTGTTGTATAAATGCAATATCACGCTCGTAGCAGTGCGATATGGCTATAGGTATATGGTATAGTCACTGGTGGGCAGGGCCAGCAAGTCTATAGAGGTGACCTAGGGCGCTAGCATAAAACGGTCTTCATTTTCATCCGCGACAATAATAATAAAACAAAATGATCAAAGGAAAAAGTATTGAACACATAAAGAAAGGCAGGTGTAGAAAGGAAGTTAAAGTCCAGACAAGAACTGAAATCACTCAGTGGTTCTTTAACAACCCTCTGCCCTTGCTTATTTCTTAATAAATATCAGCTTTTTTGGTCCAACATCTACATTACCAGGAAGATTACGATCAAACCAGGGTAAACATTTCAGCAAGACAATGATCCAAAACACAGCCAAGGAAACTCTCAGATGGTTTCAGAGAAAGTAAATTAAAATAAAGCTGCTTGAATGGCCCAGCCAATTACCTAACTTAGGTCAGATTTGATAGACAAGAGTCACAGAACGATACATTTTTACACTCTGTTGAAGTTTGAAAAACTCACACCTGTGTCATTTCAATGTTGTTACACACAACTCATTTTTCAGTTTTTTTTTAAATGTATTATTTTTTATTTAGTTTTATGTTTGTATTGTTTGGGTTTTTACCAAAAATCTGATTTAATTCTATGTTAACAGCTTCTTTACAAATATTATTCCCAAGAAAAAAAAAGAAAAAAAAAAGACCTTTTAATGACCACTTCTATGCTCTTTTTATCAAACTTTAAGTACACATTTTTTTACTATTATATAGTGGCATGTAGCTAAACTTGTGTGATTGTCTGTGATGATTTTGAAGAAAGTTGAGTAAGTTTGAAGGGCATCCTAAACTCTTCCCCTCTTGTTTCTTCTGCATAACTTTGTGTGTTAGGTATCTGCTGAATCAGCATTGTCTTCTCTCTTCTCCAACAGATATGATTCCTGTACCCCATAAATGCCCCTAGTAATGAATTTATATGAGCTTCAAAGCCATTCGTTTTAATTTGGTCATTAATGCCAGTTAGCAAATATGTGAGACTATACCAAATATATGTGTGAATCATAGATTAAAGAACAGTGCATAGAGACACTAAGAGAAACCAATGCTGTCTGTTTATGTTTAAATTATTTTAAGAGTTACTTTTTTATGGTCAAAGCCATACATTTTTTTTATTTCTATTAGTCACATGAATCAATAGCTATGTGTAGATATGCTTTTATTCATATATTTTTTCTGCATTATGGGACATAAAAATCATTGCTGATGAGTGAATGCAGAAACAGCTGCCAAAATGATTAGCCCTCCTCTAAAATTTGTATTATTTTAATAATATTTCCCAGATTTAACAGAGCAAGGACATTTTCACACAGAATTTCATATGATATTTTTCTTTTGGGAAAAGTTATTTTTCTTTTAGTTTGACTGGAATAAATATAAATAAATAAAGTTAAGGTCAGTATGATTCGCACCCTTATAATTATTATAATTTGACTGACTGCAGAACTAACCGCTGTTGTCCAATGACTTGCCTAATTAACCTAACTTGCCTTGTAAACCTAATTAGCCTAATTAAGCACTTTAACACTTAAATTGCACTTTAAGCTGAGAATTAGAATTTTGCACTATCATTATGCCAAAGACTAAATTTATTAGATGTTAAGTAAAAAAAAAAAAACTGTGATAAATGTGTAGAAAAAAATTATCTCTGTTAAACAGCACTTGAGAAAAATAAAAATAGAAATATATAAACAATAAAAGAAGACTAAAAGAAAGACTGGTCTAATCATTTTATCTCCAACTGTGTATATATCACCTGCCACTTTATTAGGTATACCTTACTAGTACTGGGTTGGACCTCGTTTTGCTTTCAGAACTGCCTTACTTATTTGTGGCATAGATTCAACAAGGTACTGGAAATATTCCTCAGAGATTTTGGGACATGTTGACATGATAGCATCCCGCAGGCCCTGCAGATTTGTTGGCAGCACATATATGATCCGAATCTCCTGTTCCACCACATCCCAAATGTGCTTTATTGAATTGAGTCTGGTGCCTGTGGAGGCCATTTGAGTATAGTGAATGTCCAAGAAACCAGTCTGAGATGATTCGCACTTTATGACATGACACGTTATCCTGCTGGAAGTAGTCATCAGAAGATGGGTACACTGCTTATAAAGGGATGTGGTCCTCAACAATACTCAGGTAGGCTGTGGCATTGACATGATGCTCAATTGGTACTAATGGACAGAAAATGTGTCAAGTAATTACCCCCTACACCATTACACTACCCCTACCAGCCTGAACCCTTGATACAAGGCAGGATAGATCCATGCTCAGACCATTCTCTGTAAACCCTAGAGATGGTTAAGCGTGAAAATCCCAGTAGATCAGCAGTTTTTGAACAGACCAGCCTGTCTAGCTCCAACAAACATGCCACATTCATAGTCACTTAAATCACCTTTCTTCAAATTTCTGATGCTTGGTTTGAACTGCAGCAGATCGTCTTGACCATGTCTAGCCTAAATGCATTTAGTTGCTGCCATGTGATTGGACAGGTGTACCTAATAAAATGACCAGTGAGTGTATATATAGTTTTTAATTAGATTCTGCATTGGTTCCACAAACATGCATACTGAAACAACATTTTTGTTATAAGTACATGTACATTTACACCTCTAGTTGGACATTCAATTATGTATTTCAGAGGGGTACAAGCAATTACGGCATGTGGATGAATAAATAATTGCAACATTTTTATAATTTTGCACATCCTGTAACCTCCATTAAAAGTTTTTTTCTAATACACTTTGTTAGGTAAATTATATCACACATTGAGCCAAAAAGCTGACAAATTTAATGGCAGATTTTTCATAGTTGACTCAGGATTTTACACTTGTTCAGGGTGTGTGTGTGTGTGTGTGTGTGTGTACTGTATGTGTGTCGGAGGTTTTTGCCTACAGCAGCTGCTGCAGCAACAAGGACACACAGGGGCACATCATAACTATCCTTTCAAGAGAGGATTCTTTCATCTCCATCACAAAAAATGAACCATCAAAGAGCTTGCGCTATTGTCTGCATTCTTTTCACCAGCTAGTCAGTGCTGTGCTTACAAAGTAGAGAGGGGATTACAAGGTGATGAAACCGCAGAGACTCAAACAGCGATCCACTGTCAAAAGCACTGTTTTATGATTGTAAATGAGATGCACTGAAGACCTGCATAAAGTAGAGTTCTCTGTCCCAAAGGCCGAGAGAACATTAGGTGCCAGCAGCAGATACAATGATATATACAAACAATAATACAACTCTGTTAGAATAAATAAAATATTGTAGGAATAACAATGACAAAACTTTTAGAAACTGGTTTAGATTCGTTCAGTTGTCACAGCAATATCTAACCGTACAATGTTTTGCAAATGTTAATGAGTTTTCTCTTGAGGTTTGGAGCTGAATGTCAACATTAGGAGGAGCAGTATGATCATAAATATTGTATGAACAAAATAAAAAAATATATATTTACATTAGCGCATTTTGATCATTTGGATATGCTCAAAAATGCAAATACTGAGAAAGTTACAAGCTTGAAAGTACGATGTTTACATTTTGCATTTTTTTTTTTAGCAATATTTTATTTTGGACCTTTTAAAAAAATTAACAAGTGTTTTACATTTCAGTAATATTTATTTTATATTTCAACATTCTTAATCAAACGTTTGCTTAGAAGTTTCACACAAAGTGAGAAAAATAATAATATTTAAATGTTGGAAATATCAAAAAGGAAAAAAGTCCTTCATTAGCAGCCAATATTAGCTGACTGAATTTACAGAAAAGGTATAGTATATACACTTACCGGACACTTAAATAGGTACATTTTACTAGTAGTGAGTTGGACCCCCTTTTGCCTTTAGAACTGCCTTAATCCTTTGTGGCATAGATTCAACAAGGTACTGGAAATATTCATCAGAGATTTGTGTCCATATTTACATGATAGCATCACGCAATGCTCATTTGGTACTAAAGGGGCCAAAGTATGCCAAGAAAATATTCCTACACTATTACAGCACCACTACCATCCAGAACCATTGATACAAGGAAGGGTGGATTCATGCTTTTATGTGGTTGATGCCAAATTCTGATTTTAACATCTGAATGTTGCAGCAGATATCGAGACTCATCAGTCCAGGAAACGTTTTTCCAATTCTCTGTTGTCCAGAAATGCTCTTCTGCATACCTTGGTTGTAATGAGTGGTTATTTAAGTTACTCTTAAGCAGGTGGCACACCAGAAGTGCCGCACAGCAGCGCGCTGCGCAGCGCCATGCATTTTAGAATTGTAACTATAGGTTTCTATCAGGATACACACACCGGCGCCGCAAGTCGGCGGCTGTCGGTGGCGCCCGGCCACGGCTCAGGATGCAGTTCATTTTTCAGCCGCGCCACAGAGTGCCAACTGATTAGTTTCATGTTAAATATCATTCGAATGTGCACGTCTGGTGTGCAATACTTTAAACTGTCATGTGTCATGGGCGCTTCTGGTGTGCGACCTGCTTTACAGTTTTATCAGCTGGAACCTCTCTGGCCATTCTCCTCTTACCTCTAGCATCAACAAGGCATTTACGCCCACAGAACTGCCGCTCACTGGATATTTTCTCTTTTTCTCTGTAAACCATAGAGATGGTTGTGCGTGAAGAACCCCAGTAGATCAGCAGTTTCTGAAATACTCATCTGGTACCAACAACCATGCCACGTTCAAAATCACTTAATTTACCTTTTTTCCCCATTCTGATGCTCTGTTTAAACTGCAGCAGATCATATTGACCATGTCTACATGCCTAAATGCATTGAGTTGCTGCCATGTAATTGGCTGATTAGAAATGTGCATTACGATCAGTTGGACATGTACCTAATAAAGTGGCTGGTGAATTTATAACAGTCTATAATATGCATACAGTATGATATATATCAGTCTGATGCTGCGTTCAAGCGCGAGTGATTTTACATGTTAAGTCATTGCAAACGCGCGAATAGACATCCTGCGGTGCGATACGCGCGAATGGCACAGTGCGAATGATGCAAATTGCGCGAATGGCGCTGGGCGAATTGAGCATTTTGCGCGTTTGACGCGCTTAACGAGCGTTTTGCGCGAATCTCTCGATTTCGAAAATCTGAACTTCAGCGTACATTAACTCCGCGTTAACCAATCAGAAGCTTGCTCTTGTGGGGGCGTGATTGTGACATAGAACCTGTTGTCGGTGTTCCGAGTGTTCATCAAACTGGGCTTGGCTCAGTCAGAAGCACCGCTGAAAACCTCCGTCATCCAGGTTAAATTTCTGGAGGAGTTTGAGTTCACAGAGCTGGATGCACCTCTGAAAGAATGTAGTGGACTCAGACACGACAATGAACATATCGACGTTGTTTTTCAGTCTTCATAAAGCACATAAACACTGTTATTTTCTTTATAAAAACCATGTTAGCCATTTAGCTATGAAGCTAGAGTCACCGGGCAGACAGAAGCCTTGCCCATCACGCGAATCCGCGTCTGTTCTGATGTGAATTTGACACGCGAATGAAGCGGGTTTTGACGCGCGTATGAAGCGAGTAAACTCAAATGTTCACGCGGCTATTAACGCGCGAATAGCGCGATTTATCCGCGCGTTCCGCGTCTGGTGTGAACACAGCATAAGAGACTTGTATCGTCAAATTACTTTTTTTTTTTTTTGTAATTTCACCAAGCCCTAGCATTCTGTAGCAACATAAAAGGACATTAGCAATCAGGTTTTAAAGTTTGTGATATATTGGTGTTTTCATGTTTAACACTTTTGAATTACATTATGGGGCCTTGATCTCTGCTCTGACAACATTTGATGGTACTTTTATTGACATTTTTACTCATTTAAAATTATATTTTGTCTGGGTTTTCAAACCACAAAAAGTCAATAAACATCAATTAATTGAACTGCAGAGATCAGTTTCAATATAAAAAGTTAACCTAGCAGGGATCAAGGTCCCATAATGCAATACAGGGGCAAACAGATGTATGAGGGCAAATCCAGAGTCATAGTCAGATAAACAGGCAGATAGTCAGAAGGCAGGCAGCAGACAGGAATACACAGATAAACAAGGCGAGGATCAAAACACTGCAAGGCAAAACAAAGGAAACTTGTTGTCAAATCACTTAAACGAATAACAAGACTCAGCGACTAGAGAGAGAGTTTGTGCTGCTTAGATAGTGTGTGTACTCAGTGCTTGACAATCCTCTGGTGGTGTGTGTGTGTGTGTGTGTGTGTGTTTGTGTGTGTGTGTGTGTGTGTGTGTGTGTGTGTGTGTGTGTGTGTGCGCGCAAATCAGTCAGGATGAGGAACGTGTATGTGGGCGGAATGCATATATGAAGTTGTAGTTCATGAATGGCAGATTTTTAGTCCGTTAGCCAATGTGTTTTCCAGTGATTCACGGTGTTTTAGATCGCTGGTGATCGTGACAATATGATCCATTCATTCATTCATTTTCCTCCGGCTTAGTCCCTTTATTCATCAGGGGTTGCCACAGCGGAATAACCCACCAATTTATCCAGCATATGTTTTACACAGCGGATGCCTTTCCAACTGCAACCCAGTTCTGGGAAATATAAGATCTATGGTTATCTTAAACAGGATATTTTTTTACATGTTTTGTTTTGTGTATGAAAGGACTTTAGTCTCATTTCTTCAGAATTCTTTTTCAGCTGACATTAGGAAATCAAAACCTCGGGTATTCTTTTCAAAAGAACACTACACCTTTGCGGAAACAGCTCAATTCACAAGTCACAAGAGTTAACATAGTGGAGTTTAACTATTCCTGAATCCATTCAGTAGATCTCCAACTCCAGAACAGCGAGAGCAAATTTAGCTTCGCTTAGCATAAATCATGGAATCCGTTTAGACCCTTATCTATTTTAAAATGACCAAAGACTTTCAGTAAATTTCTATTTTAAGCTTGACTCTTCTCTATAATTTGTATCATGTACAAAGATCAACACAAAATTAAAAAATAATTTTTCTAAACTGATTTGGCCAAGCTCTATACTCCTCATTCATATACACCAATTTCCAAAAAAAAAAAAAAAAAAAGTCACTCTAAGCTGACTTTTCCCAGAACAACCTGAGAAAATATAAGAAATTCAGAGCAAGATTCCTGAGCTTACTGGTAAAGCCTTTGTTCTTTTAATTCATCTTATGTAAATGAGAGCAGCATGCATGTGTTTCCAACACAAAACATATGTTTATCTATTGAAAGTGCTCTGACTTTGACATCTGTCGAAAGGGTTGTGAGCAGACTGGTTGCTTCCAACACAGATGCTTGCTGCTCAATTCTTTTTCTGCTTCACAAGATTAGACATACATAAATTTTCTCTACATTTGCTATAACATGGTGCAAGTTGCGACCAAGTTTCAGTAGAAAGTTATTTGTTTAGACTGCAAAGTCAAAGCTGTTTTTAAACATCTTTTGAACTACATTTCTTACCAATGAATTCTTTACAATGAAGAACTAGCTAGAAAGCATGCATAATGGACATTTGACTATAGGTGTTTGCTATATTATATTATTATTGCTAAAGTTAATAAGAGTAAAATCTCATTAGAAAAATCAGCCCAATCAAAACAAAACAGGCTCACAAGATTACTAATGTTTTCCTTATTTTTACGTTTATCCAAGCTTGTATTATACTTACTATGAACTCTTAATTTGAAAATGGGAAAGGCTTGGAGGCTAAAAACAAGCATTTTTCTGAAGCAGGAAGACATGAATGGCTTTGTTCACAGTGTTCACAGCTCATTAGAATGCAGGATATACAGATTAAATATTTATTCAGAGGTAAAATGACTTATTAAATGTATCTTTTGATAATTTAACATGTACAATGAAGTAATGAAATCAATGAAGTGTGATTAATTCGCATGTGTGTATTTCTGAGTACATTGCACTGAGCTTCAAATGAACGCTCATTATTATTTACAATCTCTCCAAATATGGTCAAAACCGAGCTCACACTGTCAAATCCAATTTATTTGTATAGCACATTTACAACAACAAACAACAAAAAAAAAACTTTTTGATATCGTCACTTTTGATATCAACCCTGTAGTTGGATAAGGCCTGGAAGAGTTTGTTGTTTGTGTTGTTGACACTGTAAAAAAAAAATGCCATTCAGTCTGCTGTGCAATTATATGCAATATTTTCTTCTGCAAAATAAAAATTGAGCCTGGAAAATAAACTTATTTATAGATATGTTGTGCAGTACAATATCACGTTGTGCCTGTGTATTTAAGACTAAAACAACCATAATGTAAAGACATTGTTGATCATGGGATATTACTAAAATATATATGACAAAAATATGACACAGACCCATATAGGGCAATTTTGTGAAAATTACATATTTAGTTTTGAAGAAATGTACATTATTTGTAACATTTACTATTTGCATTATTTCCCATAACTAATTAATTAATTTAACACATTAAATTGACACCTTAAACATCTTAAAGCCTTCTGAAACAACATAATAGAGGAGATTTTTGGCACTTGTTTTCTGGTTTCTAGCTGGTCATTAGCTGATTTTTCAGTATGCAGCGGAGTTCATTTTGTATATTTTGCTCGTCTAACGATTTTCTATGTCACATAAGCTGGCATTTTCAGCCCATTGACAGGTCTAAATGAACTCAGACAAACTGACTGACAGTCCCTCATTTAGATTTGACACGCTGCCATTCTAAAAGTCTAAATTCCTTAATGTTTTTGCATAGTCAAGTTTGAAGTGTAATACCTTGCTGACAAGTTTCTGCTGCTATTTTTTGGATACTGGGTTTTGCAGTCAAGTGTAAACTGAAGTTAATGATGCAGACTCATTCAGTGAGGTTGGGAAGAGGTTTGGATTTGGTATAGACATCTGGCTTGGTTATTGAAGCATGCTGTAAGAAGAGTTTAATGTCTGTATTTTAGGCTTGCAGGATTAAAAACTCATACTTTACAGTTTCATTTAATGTGTGTATTTATATAGCGCATTTGTCATGTATAGCCATTCACACTTTGCGATTGTGAGGGTAGTCTCTCCACATCATCACGAGTGTGTAGCATACACTTGGATGATGCGACGGCAGCCACAGGACAACAGCGCCAGTGTACTCACCACACACCAGCTATAGGGGGTGTGGAGAGACAGTGATAAAGCCAATTTGGTAAATAGGGATGATAGGGAGGCCATGATCGGTAATGGTAGATGGAAGGAATTTGGCAAGGACACTGAGGTTACATCCCAACTCTTTACAAGTGCCATGGAATTTTTATGACCACAGAGAGTCAGGAGCTCAGTTTAATGTCTCATCCGAAAGATGGCACCCACTGACAGTATGGTGTCCCCTTCACTTTACTGGGGCATAAGGACTCAAACAGACCACAGGTTGAGCGCCCCCTGCTGGTCTTACTAACACCACTTCCAACTGCAACCTAGTTTTCTCATGTGGTCTCCCATACAGGTACTGACCAGATGCAGCCCTGCATAGCTTCAGTGAGTGACCGTATTGGGCTACAGGGTGATAGAGCTGTGACAATTATAGTTAAATGATAGGTACACGTATTTACCAAAACACTTCCTGTACATCTTAAGATATTTTATTCCTCAGTCACAATATTACATTTACCTTAAATTTAAGGTAAATGTAATTAAACATTTAATTTTTATTATATTTAATTACATATATTTTTGATTAATTAATTAATATTTTATATAGCATACATTGTATTTATTAATAGTAGTAGAAAAGTAAATTTGTAGACAAACTTTATGGTGGGTTGAGAGCCTAGTCTGAAGTAGTTTTTAAATTTAAATAATTGAAGTAGTTTTAAGAAGCTAGGCTGACTGCTAGGCGTTTGCTAAGGTGTTCTGAGTGGTTGCTAGGTGATTGCTAATGTGTTCTGAATGGTTGGTAGGGTGTTCTAGGGGATCATTAAGGTGTTGCTAAACGGTTATTAGGGTGTTGTAGGTGGTAAGGTATTGCTAAGCGGATGCTAAGGTGCTCTGAGTGATTGCTAAGGTGCTGCTAGGCAGTTGCTAAGGTGTTCTGAGTGGTTGCTAGGTGATTGCTAGGGTGTTCTGAATTATTGCTAGGGTGTTCTAGGGGATCACTAAGGTGTTGCTAAACGGTTATTAGGTTGTTGTAGGTGGTAAGGTATTGCTAAGCGGATGCTAAGGTGTTCTGAGTGATTGCTAAGGTGCTGCTAGGCAGTTGCTAAGGTGTTCTGAGTGGTTGCTAGGTGATTGCTAGGGTGTTCTGAATTATTGCTAGGGTGTTCTAGGGGATCACTAAGGTGTTGCTAAACGGTTATTAGGTAGTTGTAGGTGGTAAGGTATTGCTAAGCGGATGCTAAGGTGTTCTGAGTGATTGCTAAGGTGCTGCTAGGCAGTTGCTAAGGTGTTCTGAGTGGTTGCTAGGTGATTGCTAGGGTGTTCTGAATGATTGCAAGGGTGTTCTAGGGGATCCCTAAGGTGTTGGTAAACTGTTAATAGGGTGTTGTAGGTGGTAAGGTGTTGCTAAGCGGATGCTAAGGTGTTCTGAGTGATTGCTAAGGTGCTGCTAGGCAGTTGCTAAGGTGTTCTGAGTGGTTGCTAGGCAGTTGCTAACATAAATTAGCATGTTTCTAGTATAAACTAGCATGCTGTTAGCATGAATCTAGTATGAATTTGCATGTTGCTAGTATGTTTAAAGAATGAATTAGTATGTCATTAGCAGGGCTTGACATTAACACCCGCCAACTCGCCAAATGCGGGTAAATGTAAGCTGTGACGATTGTAAGACAGACACTTCTACTTGACACTTTGGCTGGTTAAAAATAACGCTTAAATTGTAGTTTTATTAAAAGCAGGATTGGACAATAAGGATGGCCCAATATTCGTGCAAATGTAATCAGAATCGAGAAGTAGCACGACTGACAAAAAAAAAAATGGTTCGTGTGAGCAAAAGAAATCAGGTGAATACCAAATGATTGGATGATTACTTGCGCACACAGGTGGTGTGATGTGATGTGTGTGACTTAAAAAGTCTTAAAACTGCTGCGATCGGTGAAATCGATCGTTCTCTATGAAACAAACTGGACAAAAAGCAATGATCGTGCACCCACAGTCCTGCTGCTTTTAAGAGCTCAAAAATATATCAAAAATATCCTTTTGTAAGCAGCAGTCATGACTGCTTTTGTTTTAATTATTCTTTGAACAGACCAGCAGGCCTAACATTAACGTGTGCACAGAATCATCCTTTCATCATCATTCACGATGTTTCTTTTCACCTGCTTTCTTTTGCTTACAATTATTTTTGTTAATATGGTTTAATTATCTTTTTTTTACTTTTTTTTTTTTTACAATAATATTACTTTAATGTGAGATTGAACTCCCCGTTTATGTGTAGTTAACTATTGATCTGGAACCTTTTGCCAGGACAGATTACTGTGCATATTTTAGATACATGACAATTGTTATTGTTTAAATGTTTGAGTCAAATAAGCCTTACCTTAAGTTTGTATGACAGTCTGGCGGAAAGTTATGAGGTCAGAAATTTTGGTCCAGTGTTAAGTCAATGGTACTTTTCCAATATTTCCGGGACAGTTTTCAGAAAACCGCAAGTTGGATCAATTGGAAAATATATAGCAACCTGAGTCAGACCAGTTTGGAGGATTGGTGTTAGTTTGGTTTATGTAGCTTGAACAGTTTAGGAACATTTCTCAAAAGAAGATAACGATGGAGTAATAATAGGTTTATACAGCCTGATCTCATGAGAAAAAGTAAGTATTTTATATGTTGTCAGTTAAGTGGCTAATTTGTACGAGTTCAGTCGTATGAAAATGTATCATTCAAAAAAGGAGGTGTGGAACCCAAACCCGCCCCTTAACCCAACCATCATTGGGTGATAAGCAAATCATACTAAATAGTACAAATTAAATTGTACTGTAGATTGCGTTGGCTTTTGTAGTATAACAGTATGTTGACTTTCTTAAGCCACCATTATAATAATAATAATTCTTCGAGATGTCATCTTTAGCATCATTTTTACCATTTGGTTTCTGCATAGACCTTTCTTTTTCTCTCTCATTCTTTATCTATCGCGGTGTAAATTAGTGGCTGGAGCATTTTATTCAAATCAAACCTGACAGGTGTAAACTCTTGAGCCTATAGACCAATCTGAAATTCCCAATGAAACAACGTTTTTACAGTTAACTAGTCTCAATTTGCAACAATACTTTTACATATTCTTGGGAAATATGTATTTCTTTCTTTTTTTTTCCTTCAGCACATAAAAAGAAACTATAACAAGGGGAACAATGCGGAAATTTGAAAAACAGCAAGCCCATTTACTCAGTGGTTTTTGTTTACCCTGGCAAATCTGGTTCCCAGTGTATGTTAAAAATGAAGGCTGTGTCACCATGGCGCACCCTCATGTAATTTGTGTTTGTTTACACTGACTCAGCTGAAGTTTGTTCACACACTGATCTATCTCTCTGCCTCCAGAGAATATTCTGCCAAGCTTGCAGTGCCCACTGTTTGTGTACCAGTCTGTGCTAGTGTAATTCCCCACACTGTTATCCTGCATCCAGTCAGGGAAGCCGAGAGACTCATGAATTAATAACGAGGCAAAGCTTAACTACATCAACATGAGGATGTTTCACAGAGAATGTAAGCTGCCAGAGATGAGGAGAATGGGCTGGGTTGTTTTATGATGTTCAGTTATGGCTTATGGAAATCGTGATTCCAAAATTGATGTTTAATTGGCATGACTGTCCTACACTGTTGTTTGATTTAATGTAACTGTTCCCCAAAGGATAAAACAACCACAACAATCTTTATACACACACACACACACACACACACACACACCTAATTATAAACAGTATTTATTTATAATTTGTTTATATATATATATATATATATATATATATATATATATATATATATATATATATATATATATATATATATATATATATATATATATATATATATATATATATACACATATATACACACACACACACACACACACACACACATATATATATATATATATATATATATATATATATATATATATATATATATATATATATATATATATATATATATATATATATAATTTCTATACAACAGTTCTGTCTGGATCTCGAATCTGATTGGCTGATAGCCGTGATATATTTACGTAATATTTAAGTTATATCAGCATCCGTATAGCCTCTTTACTCTATGTATTGCTCCGCCCAAATACAGCCAGCAACAAGCAGACACTACAGTTTGACAAATATTACTGCTGTTAGACAACCAAATATACTTTTGAGGCATTGTTTAGGCGATAAAGTAGTTGTTTAGATTGCAACCATGAAGTTTATTTGCAAGAATAGTGCCTATAATAAAATATTTACAATTTCTGAGAGACAGCTCGTTGGCGACAGTCGACGTTTCTATCCACAAGATGGCGACAGAACCGTATAATAAGCCCTCACGCTTAGATGTTATAACAGTCTGATTTCTAACTATAGCAGATCAAATCATTATTAAACTGGTAAGCACCCCTGCTAACACTTACGTTTTCATGGGAATATCCCGTATTTCAGACCAGTCTCCCGCAACCATCCCGTTTTTATTTATTTCTAAAATACTCCCTTAATTTCACTCACCCCCCTTTTGGTACAGTCTGGAAACTAAACACTCTCGGGTTGCCAACTTTGGTACAGTACCCAATCGAAGCGGCTGCCCAAAACACACTGCATCCTGTTCTCAACCTCACTCCCAAACACCGCCTCCCCCTCCCCCCCCCCGGTCTCTCGGGTATTCAGAGACATGTTGTCAGGTTAGATGATCTCTCTTTTTGTAAGTTGTAGTGCTGTATTTATACAGATTTGCTCACATATCAGGAATGTGTGTTGTGTTGGCAGATTGAAATAAGCAAAGTCTGCACGTGTTTAGCGTTTTTCCTTATCGCAAACACAACAGCAGTCTGGTAATGTTAGTATTATTTTCGGGGTTAATTATTGTGAAATCCCGATTGAAACAGAGAATTACTTTAGACTGTCACACTGTAGGAAGATATCTCTGTAGATGGATGGCATTTCATGTCACGTTCAGCCTTATAATTTTAAAGTGTAAGCAAAATCAGAAGTTTTGTCATCACTTTAGACAGAGTCATTCAAACACTAGCTCTAAAGTGACGTTGGTGAATTAGTAACGTCTTCTGCTGTTCTGATGTCAGCTGCACATGTGAATGAATGGCGGAAGAAAGTAGTTCCTAATACAAAAGGGTTTTAGACTCTCTGTGTTTGATTTTCTTTTTTTGGTACAAGATTGTGCAGTCAAACTGTTGTATAAACGCAATATCACACTTGTAGCAGTGTGCTATGACTGTGCTCTGCCTCGGCACAGTTCTGTGTGGAGTTTGTATGTTCTCCCTGTGTTCGCATGGGTTTCCTGCGGGTGCTCCGGTTTCCCCCACAGTCCAAAGACATGCGGTACAGGTGAATTCAGGTGAATTCTTTCTTTCTTTCTTTCTTTCTTTCTTTCTTTCTTTCTTTCTTTCTTTCTTTCTTTCTTTCTTTCTTTCTTTCTTTCTTTCTTTCTTTCTTTCTTTCTTTCTTTCTTTCTTTCTTTCTTTGTTTTTTGATTGATTCGTTTTACTTGCTTAATTGATTCTTTCTTTCTTAGTTAATTGGTTTATTCATTATAATAATTTTTATATATAATTTAACTTTTTTATTGCTCAACAGCAAAGAACAAAGAACACACTTCACACTACACATAAATATGATACATGTTACATATTCAGCCACCTGTCACACTAAGAACATTTAAGAAAAACAACGTATAGCAAACACATTGAGCTTAAGGTTGTGGTACCTTTTGTAAGTACATGCTCATTTATCCTAATTTTAGATGTTGCCAAAGATTATCAAATTTTTGATGTAGCATACACTCATACTGTGCAATTTCAATTATCCCATTATTCCACTCTTTAATTTTTGGCATTCTGGGACACTTCCAATTACATAGTATCATCCTAGCAGCTGTAATGCATCCAATCTTGAGAAGAATAAAGGAATTTTTATCTGTATTAGGTATCAGTTTGTCACCCAAAAGGCATATGCGGGTTCAAATTATTTTCGTTCATTCGTTCATTCATTCATTAATTCACAAGCCATTGTTGTTTTGCCAATAATGGATCTGATTAAACTCTAAATTATTTAATTATTCCATCTTCAGTACAGTGGTTATTTCTAGTACTGTCAGTGTGTAGTTGATCTACATTTGTGTTATTGTGACTAGCTTCCACAAAACATCAGACCACAGAGACAGACAATATATCCATGTCTATTCACAGATGAATAATGAATTGCATGTGTGTGCTCAGCAAACATCCCGATTTGTTTGAAATTTGTAACTTTCATGATAATGATTCCATAAGTGCATCAGTCAACTCTTGACTGATCATGCTGGGAGCATGCTGGGCCTCGCATGATTGCAGGATTGTGATCTCCTGAAATTAATATCACGTAGACACTATTTTAGTGGCTCTGACTTATAAGACGAGTACAGTGTTGCCAATAAAAAACAAAAAGCCAAGCATGTAGGTATTAGGGAGACGTATGTGCATAGCGAAGGCAGTAATTCTGGCTAGTAATATAGTTGATTTATTGGTCCCTGTAGGTCTTTTGCTGTTCACATACTAATGAGGTGGATTGGACCATAATGGGATGTTTTACTAAATTATAGATACTGCTGTTTTTTTACTGCACCGGTTTGAAATACAGCCTTTTGCTGTTGTGATTGCTGTGAGTTCAATTAGCCATAAATCACACGACAGGCAGCAAATGAGTAGAAGATACAAGAATGGAGGAGGAATGGTTGTTTTGTTGAAGCACATTAATGCTTGCATTAAAAAGTAGTTTCTGGGTCTTTTTGTCACAGTAATATAGGGTTAGTTATTGCAATAGAGCATGCCAAAAAAAAGTATCAAGCTACTTGCAAATGTTTTACATTTTCCTACTACTACTATTATTATTACTATTATTATTATTAGTTGTAGTAGTATTAGTAGAAGTTATATTCGTAGTTGTAGTAGTAGTTCAGTAGTTGTAGTAGTTTTCGAAGTTGTTGTAGTTTTAGTAGTTGTAGTAGTTTTAGAAGTTTTAGTAGTAGTAGTAGTAGTTTTAGAAGTTGTTGTAGTTTTAGTAGTTGTAGTAGTAGTAGTTTTAGAAGTTGTAGTAGTAGCAGTAGTTGTAGTAGTAGCAGTAGTTGTTGTACTACTAGTATTTTTTTTATTTGTTAAACATTATTACATATTGTAAATCACCCCGAAATAACATTGTTATTATTATTAATGATGATGATATTAATATTTTTTGTTATGGTAAACTAGTTCATTGTCAGCTATTGGTCTAAATCAGTCAGCCAGAATTACTAACATTACTTTTTATTTATTTATTTATTTATTTATTTATTTATTTATTTATTTATTTATTTATTTATTTATTTATTTATTTATTATGAGCATTATTTCCATTAACATTATTATTAGCATTATAAACAGTATTGTTATCATAAATTATTGCATTAGTTTTATTTTAATATTAGCATTAGCATTAGCATTATTAGCAATATTTGTATGATTAGCTATTGCATATTTTAAATCAGCCTGAAATAACATTGATGCAATATACTGTATTGTTATTATTATTATTATTATTATTATTATTATTATTATTATTATTATTAATAATAATAATAATATTTATTAATACTATTATTATTAATTATTATTAATAATAATAATAATAAGAAGAAGAAGAAGAAGAAGAAGAATAAAAAGAAGAATTGATTTATTATTATTATTATTATTATTATTATTATTAATATTATTAATATTATTATTATCAACATTATTAGCATTTTTATTATTGTTATAATAGTACATATAAATCTGCCTAAAATAATATTCATTCAATATACTTTATAGTTTCCAATAAATATAATACTACTACTACTACTACTAATAATAATAATAATAATAATAATAATAATAATAATAATATTAATAATAATATTACTAAAATGTCATTATTATTGTTGTTAATATTATTGTTGTTGTTTATTATTATTATTAGCATTCACATTAGCTTTGTATGTTGTTGTTGTTTATATTTAATTTAAAATGTGTGTAACATTAGAATATTTAATTTGTACACAGGTCTAAAAGGGTATATGCACAGCTAGTGTTTCTTCCCATACTGTTTAACTTCCAGGGAACGCTGATGTGATTTTTCAGTTTTATACGATTCCTTTTACAGCATCAGTGTTGTAACGTATTTAAAATATAATCAGTCAAATAGACTTCAGTGCTTATTTAGTTGTTCAAGTATAAAACGAGAAGAAAAGTCGTTTACATGTACGCATCCGTCAGGATTTGCAGGCTAGCTCAGGAGCTCCATTGAATATACTAAGGTAAAATAAAATAATAATATTAATAATTTAAATACATGGTGTGGTTTTTAACTGCATACAGTTCATCTGAAGCGCTTGGCCCAGGTTACTGAAAAAGCCCTTCCGCATACTTCTGCATATACCCTACTGACAACTTGCCTTGTTGCACTCTCTTGTTTACAGAACATTCACAGACATGGATGTTGAACAAAATAACAACTGCATTCATATCAAGACAGTCGTGTTTTACTCAAACTCCCAACATCGCTCCCTTCCCTTGAGTGCATAATTAAAAAATAAATGACTACCATCTTCTGGCAACTTTTACAAGTGCTGAGATCATTAACTGATTTTTTTATGCTGTCAAAGACAAAAGGATGCTGGACTGTCAGCGGCGGCCTCATGTGGGATCAAAGCTGAACGCCTGTCTTTAGCAGTGAAGTCGCTCTCTGTTCACAAACCTGTGAATCCTGCTCTTTGTTCTGTCTAACCGTGTTCAGCCTCACAGGAGAACATGGCTGGCGAGGATGGACTTGTTGGTCAAATGCAATTAGCCGGAGTGCTTAGGATGCTCTCTATTCTTTTTATCTCTGTTCAAAAAGAGAAGACCGGCTCTGCACTCAGCCTGACAGACTCTGCCGCATGAATTAGAATAAGGATTTAGAGACGGGAGTTACAAACATAATGCATGCAAAGGACCAGTTCTGTTTCTATGACATCTAGCATGGTTTTAACATGTCCAGTTGAAGTCAGATTCATTAGACCTCCTGTATTTTTATTTATTTTTTATATTTCCCAAATTATGTTTAACTGAGCCAGGAATGTTTCACAGTAATTTCTATAATATTTATTTCTTCTAGAAGGAAGTCTAATTTGTTTTATTTTGGCTAGAATAAAAGCAGTTTAAAAATGTTTTAAACCATTTTAAGGTCAATATTATTAGCCCCCTTAATATTTTTTTTTTTATTATTGTCTACAGAACAAACCACTTTTGTATAATGATTTGACTAATTACTTTAACTTGCCCAATTATGGCTCATTTTCACTGAGTACGGCAGAATAAGTAGTGCGTAATGGTTTGGTATCCTATTATGGCCATTTCCACTGTCAAAAGGCATACCGAACCGTACCACTTTTTCAGCACCTTTTTAAAACGGTACCAAACACGAGAAAGGGTATTAAAAGGTGGAGCTACACATGCAGCTGAATGCTGATTGGTTACAGAGATACATCATGAGCTCGTGTGGACCTATCCAGAATTAAAACAAAGGAACTGCCATGTTTTAAATACACAAACGAGACATTACACCGTAATACCATATGTATATAATAACGAGCTATGGATGACCCAAGCTCAAACAAACCTTGTCATTGTCTTGATGTACAGACACAAAGCCAAGAAGAACAAAGTCTACCGTGTCCTGTTGTTGTTTTACGAGGCCGTCTAAAAGTGCGAGCGGTTTTCGCTTTCTTCAGTTAGCTCGCAATCACTCAGTGGCGTAGCGCAAAATGCGGAGGCCCCCCTGCAGGGATCGCTGACGGGGGCCCCTGATGAAGGGGGGGGGGGGGGGGGGGGATCGACATACGTCAATTTGCATATCACTGACGTCATCACGTTCTACCGTTTCTGTTTAACAGCCTATGGTTAATAAAGGGGTATTTATAATTGCACTACACTTTATATAAGCATGTTTATTTAACTAAATTTATTGCTGTTTGAATACAGTAGATCATTATAGATGTGTAACGTTAGTGAATGTGCAGTAATCTCTCATATGAAATAAACTCAGACAAGTTCAGAAACTGTCACTAAAATATCTGTGATTGTGAACAAGAAAAGAATAAACGGTCCAAATAAATTGTTAAAATAAAGTAGAAGTAGATCGGTTTGACTGTACAAGCGAAATACCTTCACACTGCCTGTGCTAAATCATTTGTCGTCGGTACGCAGAGGGGTGATCTGCTCTCGAGCTGCAGGTGGGAGAGGCTGCTGTACGAGGACTGACTGGGCCGCCTGTCAGTGCTGTGAGGTGGGGGAGGGGCCGGCGGCATCACACGCAGCTCATTGAGAAGAGTAAGGACGGTACAGTATGGACAAATGACAGTCTAAAAAATCTCCAATAACACACAAAAAAGTCGCTAGATTTGTCGCTAGGGGGGTCTGAAAAGTCGCTAAATATAGTGACAAAGTCGCTAAGTTGGCAACATTGGCTGCAAGCAATCAGAATGAAGTAGTCCACCGCTTGAGAGGTGTTCAGAGAACACAGACCTGTGAACTTTGGTTCCGACCACAGTTGTTCCCAACAGTTTATTGAAAATCACGACGACGCGGGGCCCCCTAATCACGCGGGCCCCCCCCGCGGTGCGTGCCCTGCGGGCCCGTCCGCTACGCCACTGCGGTCACTTCTATATTTGATATAACAAACTTCTTGGGCTGATAATAATGAGGTGTGCGTGATTATTGAAGTGTCTCCTACATCTGATCCTTTTCGAAAGAAAAAGACAAATGTGAGAGAGAAGTGCAAACAAACAAAGGAGAAGCCCGACAAAACACAGGAGATAATTGTTTCAGCAACCTGAATCACGAAGAAACTGCAATGTTTATCATCGCCTTTTGGACTATTATGAATTTGGAATGACAGAATTACCCTCTAACAGAGCTTACATGTGCTGGTGAAAATTACAGACACAGATGAGAGCTCTGCTCAGACTGTCGGCTATGTTGCGTGTTGTTTTTGAACCTAAATAAAGACTAAATGTATGCTGTGTGTAGTTTTTCTGTAATTTGTAACATATAGGACACTGTAACGGTCTGTATGTGTTCATATATGTTGCATTTATATATTTATTTTATATAAATGCAGACGTTACAGCAGGCTGTTTCGGATTGGTCTGCAGTTATAGTCAACTCATGTTCATAGAAAGATAGTAGTAAACATTTATACAGAAGTATTTATGTGAATAAACCATCTGTTTTGTGAGAAGTGCTTCTCATATGATATGTGAATGACCCGTACACTGTAGACATTAATTCAAGTGAGAATGACGTCGACTGAAACTTTCTGACCCATACCAACCTGTGCCGTACCGTACTGTACCAGTCAGTGGAAATGGGCCATTAGATTAATTAACCTAGTTAGCTTTTAAATGTCACTTTAAACTGAATACTAGTATCTTGAAAAATGTCTAGTCAAATAATATTAGTACATTGAAGTGGTTATCTGCTAAAAATATTGTTTATGAAAGTTTATAAAAATGATATTATCTGTTTTTGCTAATTAACTATTCATATGTGTACTTGCGTTCTTTGAAGTAAATAATTAATTTTCGATTTTAAATGCGTCCGTCATGGCTATTTTAAATATTCTTTAATGAATAAACATCATGTGTGCGTGCGTGTGTGCATGGCCTCTTTTGTGACAGAATGGGGTTGTTTAATTCTCAGACAGTTTGAATAAATGAAGTTAAGAAACAAGTTAAGAAGATAATGCATGCAAAGGACCAATTTTGTTTCCATGGCCTCTTGTCTGTTATAACATACTGTTTATAATGTACATATGTGTTGATTAGTGCGTGTTGGTTTGATTGTAGATGCTTTGAAGTAAGGAATTAATTGTCAATTATGAATGTGTTGTAGTCGTAGCCTATTAATGATGGTTGAAATTATTCAGGACTGAATAAACATCATTCGCGGCTTCATTTATTTTTGACAGAATGGGGTTCCTTAACACTGAGATAATTTTAAAGAATAAAGTCAAAGATGGGAGATTGAAGTAGCATGAATAAAATAAAGAGAGAAAAAAATCTGAAAAGTTTGATTGAAAGAAAATGTTATACAGTATATTATGATTAGTATGTTTATATATCTTTTCTGTTTAATCACACAATTTTGACTCTATTCTCATAATATTACCAATAAGTGTTTTATTGCGTTAGTTAACATCGCTTTGATATATTTTTTCCCATATGTTGCCATTTCATCACCTTGGAATGATTAGGTTCTGAATTAGGTCCTGGCGACGCAGTGGCACAGTAAGTAGTGCTGTCGTCTCGCAGCAAGAAGGTAGCTGGGTCGCTGGTTTGAGCCACGGCTGGGTCAGTTCAGTTGGCATTTCTGTATGGAGTTTGCATGTTCTCCCTGCGTTCGCGTGGGTTTTCTCCGGGTGCTCTGGTTTCCCCCACAAGTTCAAAGACATGAGGTACAGGTGAATTTGTTAGGCTAAATTGTCCATAGTATATGAAAGTTTGTGTGTGAATGAGTGTGTGGATGTTGCCCAGAGATAGGTTGCTACTGGAAGGGCATCCGTAGCGTAAAAACTTGCTGGATAAGTTGGCGGTTCATTTCACTGTGGCGACCCCAGATTAATAAAGGGAATAAGCTGAAAAGAAAATTGATGAATGAATGAATGAATGAATGAATTAGGTCCTTGCAATTTTTTAGTTCTGTGTTCTGAATGATTTTGAGATATTGAGCTTCAAATGTTTTGCATTCTATATACAATCTATTGTCTATCTATTGCAAACAGTATGTGTGTAACATTTGTTTATTTAAAAGTGTTAAAATGTAAAAAAAAAAAAAAAAAAAAAAAACAACAACAACAACAAAACATCCCATAATGTAAATAAGTTGTCATTTAGTAAGAATATGTCAATATCTTAATTTTGGCAAAAATGTTAGATAGAATCTTATAATTCTAAGGTGCCTATTTTAATATTTGAATGCTATTTAATGAGAGATTGCACCATCATTATTGTATTTTCACACAGATAGTAGTCTGTCTGCTAATCTGCTTACTTTTGTGAGCTGTATTGCTTTTTTGTCAGTAGTGAACTATGAAAACTATGGAAAATAAACATTTTGCTAGATTTTTTTGTTTGTTTGTTTGTTTGTTTGTTTTTCCTATTAGTTCCAATGCCTGTAACTCGAGATGTGTTAAATTGATATTAATATTTTATTTATTTTTTTAATTTTTTAATAGATTTTGGCTCATAATAAGGATTTCATTCTTTCATTCATTTTGGCTTAGTCCCTCTATTATTCTGGGGTCACCACAGTGGAATGAATTGCCAACTTATCCATCATATGTTTTACAAAGCGAATGCCCTTCCAGCTGCAACCCATCACCGGGAAACATTAATAAAGTGGAAACACAGACTTTATCAAGCATAGTCGTTGACATGCCAGTGGTGCAGGAACTATATTTCGCCAAAACTGTTTCACAGGCTGACACTGTTCAAAAATAAACAAATGTGTGAATATAAATCAAACTTCCCCTCAGTAAAGCTGATACGGCAGAAGAGGTCATTTACTTATGTTTTGTTATTAAACTAAATAAAAATTAGATCAGAAAAAAGAAGTGCTAAAAGCAGAAGTACTTTTTAAATTACACTTACGTTTACGTTACCAAGACAACGAGTGACTTTTCATTTTCTGTTGTGCTCGCTAATATTCGTACATCGCCTGTTTTCACCTCCTTCTTACTTGAACAACTAAACGAACGCTCAGGTCTATTAAATCGACTATATTATTGATGCTGTAAAACGTACTCTATGAAATTAATAATAGCCAATCTTTTGCTGGACATTTTCAGTGGCTGAACAACACTTCCATGCGTATAAACCCATTCATAAACATGAACACAATCTACATTAGCTTTGCTTAGCTAAAATAGTTTTAAAACAAACCTGTCTGAAAGAAATACTTTAGCCGTGGTGTCCCCCTTCAGATTGTTCTTTTCAACTGCATAATATCATTGCCCTCCAGTGTGCAAAAGTAATTCTGATATTGATTCAGGGTTTAGAAAAGTTTTGATTCCGCAATTTTGGCAGAATCCCTTTCAGAAACAATCTTTCTTTTCATGCATACAATGCCATGTTGGTCTTTCAGAAAGAAGTTCAGGTTGATGCAGAGTTTGCCAGATGAGGTCTCTCTTTCTCAGGGCTAGATTGTTATGCTTCATGTGTGAGTGCGAGTGATGTAACTGTCTGCTTAAATTTGTCAAATTTAAATTTGCTGACAGACAGTTTGAGCTATCTGTCGTAATTGAGTTATTTGTCGGTCCGACAATATTTAATTTGATGAACGTTTTTCAGTTGTATATACATAAATAAATTCAGATCATTTGCTTTAATCAGCACTATTGGAATGTGAAGAGACTTTCAACCAGCACAACAAAAAAAGTTTCAGAAGACAAATCCCCTACTGCTTCTTCTTTAAAACCCTGAATGGTTTATTTCCAGAGATACTAGGATCACTTGCGGTAAACTGTTAAAATGTACACTCTTTAAGTGATAAGAAAACAAACATGGGTCAGTGTTTTTCTTTTATATTTCAGATAGATAATATTGAAAGAAGAAATTAACTTTGTTTCCCTCTATCAAAATGATATGGAACATGTGAGTACCATTAATACTCTTTTTTATTTTTTATTTTTTAAATCATATGTGTCTGTAGCACAGAATGCATTGAAGATATTTTAACTTGATTTTAAGATCTGGTTCATAGCAAACTTTAATTGCCCTAAGTTCCATTTGTTCAAATTGTTGAATTTGACTCATTTTCAGTGGATGAACTCTAAATGTTGGCAATTTGCATACAGTTGATACTCATTGCGTTTGAACTTCTCTATAGCAGTACTTTGATATCACAATATCTGACATTAAATAATATATTTATATATTGTTTTTATATATTTTATTATATGTTTATTTTATGATTTTTTCAGTTCAGATGCAAAAACCTCTAAGTGCCATCTAAAATTTTCTTCTTATAGTTTTTCTCAGTGGCTTTGGTGCCTTTCTCACAACACTATTTACATTTGCACAACAGTTAATGCATTTCTCGAAACAATTAGTCATCTGTGCACATCCTAGTAGCAGTTTCTTATTCCTTCCAACTCATTACAGATGCTTTTGGACATGCATCAAATGCTTTTATAAAACTCTCTGCTATTTATAACATTATCTTTTGCTTGTGTCATGTCAGTCAAAATTACCTAAACTTGTAAATGCTGAATAGCCATCCCATATAAAACTAATAGTCCTCATTTCATTACTTGAGTCATTACATACAAAAATGTTGAACTAGTTGTCAAAATCTGTCAAGCAAATTTTATAAAAAAAAAAATTAATCATTATTTTCCTGAAAATGTCCTAAAAATGTAACAATTTCATGGAGGATTTACAGACCCGTGTATGTTGTAGGTTCAGTTCCAATATGTTCTGCAATATACTTTACAGTTGTGCACAGCTCTACCCAAAGAAAGTTTATGTTTGTTGTAAATAAGAGTGTATTTATTCTTCTGCACAATGCTGTGAATAAATTAGAATTGCAACGAGCATATGCAGTAAAAATGTGAAACATACAGATTCAGTGTCTTGTACACAAATACCTCACTAAATGCAGTGATGTCTAACTTTACTGTAGTTTTCAAATGGCACTGCAAATAGTATACAGTGCTGTCTAGAGCATTTTCAGGAAGTGTCACCAAAATCTGTCTTTTTTGCATTGAAAAAAAAATGTACAGCTTCACTGTCCTATGAAAACATGACAAAATTTGACTATCTTGTTCATAAACAATGGAGTCAGGACTTTTCATTTTGATGGCACTGACACTTTGATTGACATGAATACTTGCTTTTGAGGAATGAACTATCCATTTTGAACATGTGACGCGCTTTTGCAGGTTATTATCTAGGTTTTGCAGTTTGTACTAATTGTTTTGAGAAATGCATTAACTGTTGTGCAGAAATGCACTAGTGTAGTGAGAAACGCACCAAAGCGACTGAGAAAAACTGTAAAATTAACTTTTTTTCTCAGGCTCCTATGTCTTGATTCAATAATTTCACTTTTATGGCAAAAAACAGGTTATTTTTATCACTTTTAACCTAAAATAACTAAACATAAATAAGAGGCTAAGAAAAAGCATATACTTAATCAATATCAGAAATAAATATTACAAAAAAAAACATTCTGTAATCAGGCTATTATTGATTTAGTTTTTCTTCATGGTAATATGTTAACAGAAAGTTTGAAAGTTTAATATGTTAACAAAGAGACTCTGAGCTAGTTAGGTTAAATAGTGTAACAAACCACACGGTTAAAGCATTTAGTAATGTTATTTATTTCTTACCATGTTGTGGGTGGCTTTGACTCATGACAGCGGAGCATTGGTGTGCAGCGTTGATGAATTCTGTTGTCTCATTCAGGAGTTAGAGAATTAAATTGGTTTTGTGAAACAGCTTTTATATGTTGCTTTCAACTTCACTTCTTTAATCCAATGGAAATTTTAATGAAAATGTATCGAGAACTTCTCAGAAAGACAAGTGTTTGTTTTTTTTATCCATTGAGTGCCTTTTTATGCCATATTTTTTGGCGTTTATTGCTAACAGCCGGGGAAATGCACTAAACAGAGTGTAAGAAGTAGAGGGCAGCGCATGGAGGATAATTAACCATAATGAAAAATTAGATATTTTTCTTTCGCAACCCTTGCATCTCTATGAGAGCACAAAGCTGACAAATGCTGGGGCATGAAATTGCCTGATGCTGCTGGCCTATACGGACGATAATGACTCGGATAATGGAACCGTCTATTTGTCCATTGGGTGAGTAATTACAAGCAGAGATGGAGGAGGAAGCAGAACCCTTGAGTGTGGAGAGCTGTTGGGAGGGGTGGGCTGATTTTTGGTTCCATCTGGAAGGGCAGGCAGGACTACAGATAATGTAGAAAACAAATGACAGGATGGCATCTTCACCAAGCTTACGGGGAGGGACCTAATGGTTAAAAATAAATAAATCTAATAATAAATCATTAACAGTTGTCTGTAGCTCATGATTCACGAGGGTTTTCCTGTTGAGTATGCTTTTGAATCACATTGTGGAAACTTAATCTCTGCCCTGACAACTGTTGATGCTGAAAAGTTGACAATTTTAGACGTTTTGAAATGTTTTCTGTGTTAGTTGTGGGGTTTTCCAATCGCCCTGTATGACTAAATGGCACGGTGGTCTATGGTTAGCATTGTCGCCTCACAGCAAGAAGGTCATTGGTTTAAGTCCCAGCTGGTCTAATTGGCATTTCTGTGTGGAGTTTCATGTTCTCAGTGTTCATGTGAGTTTCCTCCGGGTGCCCCTGTTTTCCCCACAATACAAAGACATGTGGTATAGGTAAATTTGTTGAACTAAATTGGCTGTAGTGTGTAAAACAAAAGCTGGAATAGTTGGCGGTTCATTCCATTGTGGCCTCTGACCTCTGAAATAGGCACCGTTTACACTGCCAGTTAAATGTGACCCATTTCGGATTTTTTGCTCATGTGAAACATATCTGTTAAAAAAAAAAAAAAAAAAAAAAAAACACATGCATTCGCATATTCAGTGATCAGTTTCAGGCTTCTTTCATATGTGGAAATAAATCAGATATAAATCGGATATGTGACAATGCGACTATCGTGTAAACATGCCAGGGTTTCCGCAGAGTCTTAAAAAATCTTAAGTCTAAAATTTAAAAATCGAAATTTTAGGCCTTAAAAAGTCTTAAATTTGCTGTTCTAGGTCTTAAATATTTTTGCACAGGTCTTATTTTTCGTTTGTCCATGTAACGCTAAATCTAATGCTCATTTAAATAATTTTTTTGTTGTTGTTGCTAGGTTTTTGTGGTGTTGTAGTTGTCTTTATTTCACTTGTCTAATTGTAATTTGCGGTATTACAACTACAAGTAAGGTCAACTTGCAATAGCCAATCAGCTTTCTGTTATTGACTCAGTGTGCGCGGCGAATGTGACTTCATCGCTGTGTTTGCTCTCCAGAGATGCTTCAGCATACTGTAGTATTAAGAATTGTGAACTGATAAAATGAAATACAGTTTAGTTTTACTACAGTAAAGTGTGGTGAATTGTAGAGTAATGTACCCTATATTGTTAAAAAAAAAAAAAAAAAAAATACAGCACTGGCTAATTTATTTATATTACACTTGTTGTGTTACCATAGCAACTAGTATTACCAGAACGTATTAATTGAAGTACTTGTACTTTACAAAACACTGTACAGCAGACACTTGTTCACTTTGTTTTAGTTGCCTTGATAAAATGGGATTGATAGTGAGATTTATTTGAAGAGTGAATAGTGCAGTAGGCTTGATATAATACCTTATCAAGTTTTTCGCTATTTTCTATCACAGTTACATTTCTGCTTGCATTTGTTATATTTAAATGTTTTTTTTTATTTATTATTATTATTATTATTATTATTATTATTTTAGTATGGTGCACCTTTTGGATGTTTGATAAATGTTTTTAAAATAAAACTATTCTCTTTGTCTTTAAGTGTTTGAAACTGGAAATATCTCAAAAAATGTCTTGGTTTATTAGATTACAAATGCAATGGACAAATGTAAGTCTATTTTAGTATTTAACAAACAAAGGAAATCGGTGCACAAGCAAAGAGATTTGCTCGCTGTTATTACATGAATGCGCTCTTGACTTATAATTTCTCACTCACGACATTTGTCAGTGAAATAATGCCATAGCGGAGCTAATGGAATTTTTTGAGACTCGGGTGAACAGTTCGTGCGGCGCTGCATTTGATTTGAGTTGAATATGAAACAGTGTAAAGAGATTTTGTCTGAAACAGGTACATCTGTTCCAACATCATTATAATTTGTTCATGTGTAATCATAGAGAGAACCAGATGACCAATAATTCTTGGCTAGAAATTTCAACAGCAGTGGGAAAGGAGGAGAGTTTTTGCTAAAGTTAGGAAAAACCTAAAGAATAAGTTTGTTAAAACAAAAAAGAGGCCCCCAAAAACATATTCAATTATATTAATGATTCTCTTTTTAATCGTCAGATTTTACTGACTGTTTCTTTTGACCGCCCCTGTCATTTAAAAAATATTTCAATAGCAAACCCGTCAAGTATAAAAGCCTTGTCCTCGTGAGATGTACGATGTGGCGCCAGGTAAAAGCATAAACCAGCAATAAGATTTTTTTTTTTTTTCTCTGTAGTTCAATGGTGCATCTAATCTTTAGTCTTTAAGGTTCTCTCTTGTATCCACAAATTCCTCTGAATGATGGAGGACACCATACACTGTATAAACCATAGGCGCAAGCTGCGATGGCGGCCCTTTCCCTCTTTCTCCGTAAGTAATTGATAAATTATTAAAATCAAGTGATGTCAGTCATTATAAAAGCAGCGTTCTGTTCTTTGCTTGCTTTATAGTTTATTCAGAATTTGAATAACCTTTTTTTCCTCATTATTTCTCAAAGCAAAGCTGGTTGTTAGCGACTGACTTGATTTTCTTGTGCATAAAATAGTAGTAAACAAATTTAGAAACAATTTCATGTGTATTAACATTTACATTTATTCATTTAGCTGATGCTTTTATAAAAAGTTACTTTCAAATAAGAATAAAAGAAGCAATTTAAAGGATTAACAGGATAGAAAAAGGTAACGGTTTGGTTTGTACCTAAGTTTTAAAGCTTTTAAATGAACTGTGCTAACAAGGAATCACAACACTTACTTTTTTAAAATAATGTTTTACAGAATAAACTATGATTGTTACTTAGAATTTTAAAAAGTTTCTTTGTAATCCAGTTGCTGTCTATGTCATGTGTGACCTTCAAAATTGAAGAGTTGAATCAAAGGCGAACATTTAAAGACATTCATTCCCCCTTCTTTCTGAAAATGACTGATTACTGTGCTAGCAAAGAGCCTCATTTGTCCACTGGCTTGATGTGAATTACTTTGAGGCTGAACAAGTAAGGATTTAGAACAGTCAAGAATCATCTATTTAGCCTTGTTTATTTGCTAACATATTTTCTTCCAAAACCTTAAATGTCACCTACCCTTTTTTTTTGTCAGATTTAATATAAGTGTTTTGCGTCTCCAGAATGTGTCTGTAAAGTTTCAGCTCAAAACACCCATATTTTTCCAACACAATCTCACGGCAATTCGTAACTTTTTGATTTAGTGGCTAATTCGTATAATTTCGTACAATCTAATTCATACAAATTAGTACAATTTGCTCATCCCCCAACAACAGTTGGGTTTAGGGGTGGGGTTAGGTGCCACGCTTCCTTTTTTAAAATCGTACAATTTTGTACAACTGAACTCGTGCAAATTTGTACGAATTAGCCACTAAACTGGCAAAGCGTAAAAAATTTACACTTTCTCGTGAGATCAGGCTGGATTTTTCATTATACCTTTAGATCCTATTTTATACATTTCATACATATATGTATACCACTGCTATGCTGATGATACCCAGCTATACCTCTCTTTTCATCCTGATGATCCCTCGGTTCCAGCTCGTATCTCAGCCTGCCTGTTGGATATTTCACACTGGATGAAAGATCATCATCTTCAGCTTAACCTCGCAAAAACGGAAATGCTTGTAGTTTCTGCCAACTCGACTCTACACCATAACTTTTCAATCCAGATGGATGGGGCAACCATTACTGCATCCAAAATGGTGAAAAGCCTTGGAGTAACGATTGATGACCAACTAAACTTCTCTGACCACATTTCTAGAACTGCTCGATCATGCAGATTCGCACTCTATAACATCAGAAAGATCCGACCCTTCTTATCTGAACATGCAGCTCAACTCCTTGTTCAAGCTCTTGTTCTCTCCAAACTGGATTACTGCAACTCTCTACTAGCTGGGCTTCCAGCTAACTCTATCAAGCCTCTTCAACTGCTCCAGAATGCAGCAGCACGAGTTGTCTTCAATAAACCTAAACGAGCACATGTCACTCCGCTGCTAGTCCGTTTGCACTGGCTGCCAGTTGCTGCTCGCATCAAATTCAAAGCTCTGATGTTTGCCTACAAAGTGACCTCTGGCCTTGCTCCTTCTTATCTGCTCTCACTTCTGCAGATCTATGTGCCCTCCAGAAACTTGCGTTCTGTGAATGAACGTCGCCTCGTGGTTCCATCCCAAAGAGGGAAGAAATCACTTTCTCGAACGCTCGCAATCAATCTGCCCAGTTGGTGGAATGAACTCCCTAACTGCATCAGAACAGCAGAGTCACTCGCTACTTTCAAGAAACGACTAAAAACTCAACTATTTAGTCTCCACTTCACTTCCTAATCTGCAATTGCCTCTTTGAATATCAGACTAACTGTACAAAAAAAAAAAAAAAAATACTAATACTACTAATGCTTCCCTTCTTAGACTTTACAGACCTGAAACTTGCCTATAGCACTTATTCATTGTTGCTCTTAGTTGTGTAAATTGCTTCCTTGTCCTCATTTGTAAGTCGCTTTGGATAAAAGCGTCTGCTAAATGACTAAATGTAAATGTAAATATGTATTTTATACACTTACATTCCACCAGGTGGCTGTTTTGTTGTACTGCGCCTTTAAGGCTAGTCCTTCCCACCTACCATTTTGACGTACCTTTCTGCGTGCCTTAATCTTCTCCCTCGGCTGCATCAGACAACAGACAGATTTAAAGGAAGAAGGTCTTACGTAGTGTTTGTGAGAAATACTACAGTAAGAACTTTACCAATGAGTATTTGTTGTGCAGTTGCATCGATGAGTCACACACAATGTCGTTACAAAGTTCACATGGACACATAGCACATAGCACAGCAGACACACACATACACACAGACAGACAGACAGAGCCCCCATTTAGCTTTGCACTGTTTTTGCACACATATGTGAAAGGATACAGCTTAATCTCCACAGCTGTATGGATATCTATTATGTTAATGTACAAAATAAACCTGATTTAACTTCCACAAACCGGGATTGAAGCGTCTTCCTTTATAATTGTTCTGACACGTGGGTGTGCTGATAAAGTAAAGCTGAAGTAAATCGCTGTACTTTATTACACACGTTCACTGTTTTAAAACATTTTAAACGTGTGAAACTTACTCTTGATCACATTTGATGATGATTGATGATCCTAGCGAACAGAACAGACCTTTTATTCCTGGTTGCTTTGCGCACGTCTGGTCTTGTTGACACCGAGACATGATAATACGTGCAGCTGTCAATCAAATCAGGGGGGTCTGAAAACCGCAGGGGGTCTGAAAACCG
Organism: Danio rerio; assembly: GCF_052040795.2. Taxonomy (NCBI): domain Eukaryota; kingdom Metazoa; phylum Chordata; class Actinopteri; order Cypriniformes; family Danionidae; genus Danio; species Danio rerio. The sequence continues at coordinate 41,972,435 of NC_141029.1, read as the reverse complement.
CTCCAATTGGTCCACCGTTTTTATGTTGATAAATTGGAAAAAAAGGACTGAGTGTGTTTATATCACCCCAAAATAAAAGTCTATACACTATATCCACACATATGTCTGTGCAAATAGCTTGAAAAGTAGATTTTTCACCATAGGTCCCCTTTAAAACCACATATGAGATTTAAATCTTTGTTTATTTACCCTGCTGTTGTTCTAATGCCCTTCAAAAAAAGTCACGTACTGTAAATAGTAGTAAATAGCAAACAGAAAAAAGAAGCAAGGAATGGTCATGAGACACAAAACGTTATTTGGTAGCAATAAAAAAAAAGTATGTAAAACCCTGATTTTATTTTATTTTTTTTCTTTTCGTAGTTGGACTTGATAAATAGATAAAACCAACTATTTTTCAAGAAGGTACATGGTGAAAATCACATTTTGTAAGCTGTTTTGACAGAACTGTGTGTAGCTACATTGTGTCCATAGTCATATTGGAGTGAAATAATGACAATAGGTCCACAGACAGTTAGGACCTCGGTTTACGTCTCATCCGAAAGATGGCGCTCACTGAGCAGTATAGAGTCCCCGTCACTAGGAACCACACAAACCACAGGTTAAGGCTGATTTATACTTCTGTGTCAAACGCCGGCGTATGCTAAGGCGTTGACGCATAGCCCTTCGCCGTGGCCGTCTGCGTCACCGACGTGCACCTCTCAAAAAATATAACTACACGTCGCAACAACGCGTAGCGCAAGCTCTGTCATTGGTCAGCTTGGTAGCGCTGACAATTCTGGGCGGGGCCGAGAGCCGCGTGAGCAGTGCTAGCCCAATGGATCGATTGTTTACAAGTGTGGAGTCCCGTGAAGGAGCTCCGGATGGAAAATTTTGTTTTGTGTTTACCTCATAGTTAAAGTTGTTGCACGTCCGCCGGTTCCTGCCTCAAAATGAGCGAGTTTGAGCCACTTGTACATCCAGGAAGTGTTCAGGAAAAGCAAAACAGCAGCAAAGAAACTCGACACGGAGGAACATTTACACCTCACTGCCAACTAGCGTTTTGGAAATGTTAATGCAGACCAACAGTGACAGCGCGCAGAAGTATAAATGCACAGCTACGGGCGTTGCCTGCGCCGTGGGTTACGCTGGTCACTTGACGCAGAAGTATAAACCAGGCTTTAGGCAGCCCTGCTGGTCTCTCTGCTGGAAAGGCTTGTTTTATGTTTAATCCACTTCAATTGGGAAAAATAAATAAAAAAATAATATAATGATTTAATTCCTTCGGGTTGCAGTTTTTTGTGTGTGGAACCCATTTTTTTACAGCGAGTGATAGGTTATACACTTAAAAAAAGAATTCATAGCATTTACAAATTTTTAAATTGTAACTGGTAAAAAACAATATATACGGGCTGAATTTAGTAATGTTGCACTTAACTTGTTTGCTTACATTCAGCCCATATAAATTGCTTGCAGCTTTAAAAATTGTAGTAAATCCAATAAACAATTTTTTTTCAGAGTGCAAAGCAGCACCTTCAAGCTTGTAAACATGAGACATGTATGTTGTGTTGACATGAGAGCAGACGTTCACACGATACATGTCCCAGAAGCGCTGTAGCGTTTACAAACATTGCCTGACACATCAAAGTGGTAAACTAACATCCTAATGAACAGTCAGCAGCCATCGCTTCAGTCGCTCCCAATCATTTACTGCAAATGTGTGAAATGAAAGCCTTTCATCTTGCGCTCTCAGTAATGCACTTTTACATACTTGCACAGGGTTTTCTCAGGTTAGGCATCCAAGAAATGCACAATTTAGCTCTATTAATAGTACACAAATAAAAAGAGTAAGCTAAAATCTAAAGCACCATCAGATTAGAATTTATTAGGTGAAGCTTGCAAACAGCTTTACTCGTCTTCAGCTTTTAGAGATTGATGCAATGTCAATAAAGTTGTTGGTATTTATATATTCATTTATTTAGGGAGATAAAACTCATCCCTGTTGGATCATAATATTAAGGTTGGACCTACATGAACTTTATCATATATGTTTGTACATCCTTTCTGGACTTTGAAGGAGCTCGTGGTACACTTTCAGTGGAAAAATAAAAACTTCTCAGATTTAAATGCAGTCCATTTGTGCTTCAAAGGTGAACAGAAGTTTTAAAAAAAATTTAACAACATGGGAGTGGGTATTTAATAGCTTGTGGGTGAAATACAGTTTTTTTTTTTCTTTTAACTCACTGGGTTCACCTAGTCTTATTTTCAGCATAACACATGCAGTTATTTACATTTAGTTAAATTCCAAATCAACAAATAAATGAATTAATTAACATGTAAAAATGTATATATGTGACGTAAAAATATGTATTTATATTTTTAAGCTTTTAAATGTATAATATATTTAAAATCGTAAAGCCATGGGCATTTTTAAGTAACAAAGCAAACAATTATAGTAGTGTGTGCAAGTGCGTGCGTGTGTGTGTGTGTGTGTGTGTGTGTGTGAGTGTGTATATATAAAAGAATACAAAATGTTTTAAATTGAGAATCAGGGCTGTATTGTTGGTATTGTATAGATAGATAGATAGATCGATGGATGGATAGATAACATAACAAACTAAAGATCTTGACACAGTAACTCAACAATTCTTACAGTTCAAGTGTTTGGAAATGGAAATGGCCTCCAAACTTTGAAGAATCTATTATTTGAGCGTTGTATACAATATTTGAGTTTTTCTAGCTTTAGATATGTCATGACATTTTCTACACATTTAGAATGTGTTGGTGGTTTAGTGGACTTCCACTGCAGAAGTGTAAGCCTTCGGGCCAACAAAGATGAGAAAGGCTTTTAATTGAAATGCATTTAATTGACCTGCTGGTAGTACATGGTTTTCAGGTGTCACACCAAAAAATTGCTGGATCTGGTTGTATTTCCTTTTCACATATATAAGAAAAGGTAATTAACACAGCAGACAAAAATGGTCCTAAGGATGGACAAGTCCAGCACATATGACCTAAGGTGGCCTCCTCTCAGTGGCACCTAAAACATGTTTGATAAATTTCCACTATTCTTGACAGTTTGCTCATAGGAAAAAGCAGCCCATTCATTATCTTTAATTTTAACAGGCCATGTTTGACGCAGATAGATGTTGAGTGAAATTGCTTAATTGTTGATTACCAGACTGACTCTGGAACTATATTTCCTAAGTCATCTTTCCTTTGTTTTTTTTTTTTGTTGTTTTTTTAAATCTAAAGATGGTGTGGCTGCTCTTTGAATCGGACTGTACCCTTTTGATATCAGACCATGCACCCTCAGATGCAAGTCAAAGATCACCTCAATCCAGCTGCTTATGGTAGGAGCTGAAAGTAGATAGATAGATAGATAGATAGATAGATAGATAGATAGATAGATAGATAGATAGATAGATAGATAGATAGATAGATAGATAGATAGATAGATAGATAGATAGATAGATAGATAGATAGATAGATAGATAGATAGATTTTATTAATCTGGGGTCGCCACAGCAGAATGAACTGCCGACTTATCCAGCTTATGTTTTACGTAGCGAATGCCCTTCCAGCTGCAACCCATCTCTGGGAAACATCCATACATACTCATTCACACACACACACTACGGACAATTTAGCCTACGCAATTCACCTGAACCACATGTCTTTGGACTGTGGGGGAACCGGAGCACCCGGAGGAAACCCACACGAATGCACAAATGCAGGGAGAACATGCAAACTCCACACAGAAACGCCAACTGACTACTACTACATCTTACTCAAAATTGTAAACCCAGATTTTCCCCTTAGCTTTATATATACAGCATGATCTTTTTCTATCAGTGTAATACAAAGTAATTTATCAGTTCCCATCTCAGCAGATCTGGATTCTTATGTTTTGAGCAGATGGAGACAAGGTTCACAGGAGACTTCGTTATGCTCTCTGTGGAGGTTTTCTGCCACTGGCATGGCGTTTTGCACAGGTAATTGCGTTGTAGTGAGCGGGAGGTACAGGGCTGGTGTTTTGGCTGCTGTCTGCCTCACGTCTGCCCATCCTTTAATAACACCATCTGGCCAGCAGTGGAGCCTGTTCTTCTCACCTGAACAGAGTGTTTTCACTGGTGCACAAAGGCTCCTGGACTGTGACTGTTCACAGGGTTTGGATCAGTCTCCTTTATACGCCGCAGCAATTCTCTGATTAGATTGCCTCACATATGACCCAGATGCCATGAGGGCTGATGAACCGCCGCTGCCCTGGCTATAAAACATGAATGCTGAGGGGACTGAGGAAGCTTGTCAAGGTCACCCAAGCTTTTTTGGAAATGACTGAATGCTGATTTCGTTATTTTGGCTTGGATGGAAGCCTCGGTTGCTTTCCAGAGTAATGGGATTCATTGTTTGTACTGGTGCCACCATCTTTAGATTGTGTTCAGATTTATGGGACATGGTGTTTTTGGCGGAGGGTCATGGCAAGAAGACCGACTCGCATGTGTTTGTGATCCAAATGGTACAGATTAGTTCCTTTTTTTCCCCACACAGGAGGTTTGAGAATAAAATCAAATGTGCCTCTAAAATGAAATTCAGAGCCCTGAGTCACTGTTTACCAGAATGTTTCACAGCATCTGTCACCTAGCGCAAAATGTAATCTCAGCAGGATAATAGATTATAGCATGATTACAGCAGACGGTTAGAGGTGTAAAGTGTACAGTGAAAGAGATGAGGCATGTTATGAAAAAATGACATTTTTTATCATGAGAAAAAACAAAACAGTTTCTCTAATGTACACACTAACATTTGGAATCATATTTATGTATTTTTATGTTATTATTTTTTATTTTGGTAACACTTTATTTTGATGGTCCATTTGAGTATTAGTAGACTGTCTGCTTATTATCTGCTGATACGACGAGATTATCTCAAGGTGTCCATATCCGGGACCAGGCCGTATCCTGAGCTGCTGCTGCGCTGTAGGTCATGGGGGAGTGGAGAGCATGAGACTGATTCCAGTGACGCTCCAGGGGCAGATGAGTCTTCGCTGAGGCCAGCTTCCAGCCTTCACCGCTGAGACTGCAGCTCTGCACAAGACTTTTGGCCAGTGGAGAAATTAAAATGGTCGTGCCGAACTGAGTTTGGTTCTCTCAAGGTTTTTTTTTTCCCTTCTCTCCTATTGGTGAAGTTTTTTTTTTCCCTCTCTGCTGTCGCCACTGGCTTGCGTGGTTCAGGATCTGTAAAGCTACGCATCGATGAATTTGCTCTTCAGTGTTTGGACTCTTAGTAATGATTTTAAACCTGACTGAACTGAGCTAAACTGAACTGAACTTAAACACTAAAAACTGAACTACACTGATCCAGTTACTATGACCCTATATGTGAAGCTGCTTTGACACAATCTACATTGTAAAAGCGCTATACAAATAAAGCTGAATTGAATTGAATTGAATTGATCCAGCTCTTTCAACAGACTTTCAACTGACTATAAGAAACTTTGCAAGCTTGTGTCAACTTACACTAACCCTAACCCCAACCTTAACAGTCTACTTATAATCGAATTAAAATTAGTTTGCATTAGTTTGCAAACAGTCCATCAGAATAAAGTGTGACAGATATTTTAAATGTTTAAATTTGAATTAATATTCTACATTTTACATTAAACTACTATTTTATTTCATTAGTATATGTGTAATTAATTTAGTGTTTTGAGGTACAACTATCTACACATCATACCTTTGTATATATTGGGCATATTCCTTATTTTCACATCCCAATGTTAACAGGTATGTATTTGATAATTTGCTGAAAATTTGAGAGGGGTCTGGATGCGGACCTGGTGCCATGCAATCTGAGCTGCAATCAATGCTTTTTTAATGGGCTCACCTAACCCCTAACCCTACCCGTCACAGTGACGTCACTCACTCCATTGAGTGCATTGTGTCTGACATTGCATCGCTGAGTGATGCAATCTCAGCTTGCATCATAAAGGCTGCATCCATATACTATTGGAAAATTCTGCATTGCATCACAGAAATAACTCTATTCTGAATTGAAAACAGGAAAATAGTTTTACAATGTTGCTGACTGCATTTTCAACCAAATAAATACAGTTTTGGTGAGATTAAAAGAAAAAAATAAACATTTAATACAAACTATAGTAAAAAAAAAGTTGCAATGCCAAATCAGTTAAATAAAACAACCCTGGCTCATTCTGAAATCGTATCACTATTTGCATTTCTGGAAAGCACCAAATACGTCCCAGGAGGTAAAATTTTTTGCAGTATTTGTTTCTACAAATCCACCAAAGGCCACTGTGTACGCTTTTTGAGATCTCAAATTTCTTCGACAATTGCCATTTGCACCTGCTTTTCTCACGTAAATCCACCAGAGGCCACTGTTGGTCCTTAAACCCAACCAATAGTGTTTTCAAAAGCACGGATTGGCCAGCGCCCACCCACTACCCTAACCCCAACTAACAGTCTTTTAAAAAGCAGTCCAAAAAAAGAAAAGCCCTCTCGGCAGCCTGTTTTTTTTACCACATTTTCAATTTTTACCACATTCTCACCCTGTTATTTACCTGTTTATATATATTTTTTTGGCTGTAGTTTTCGTCTTACCTGCTTTCTCGAACCATCATTGTGGTCCACTACTCTCTGCGTCTCAAGTTTGCAGATGTATGCAGTAAGTCACTGGACAAACTGGTCATAGTCGGAAAGCCGTTCATATGGAGGTGAGCAGTCAGCTGTTATGCGCAACATAACATGAACAGCGTCATACCGCCACATACTGTAGCGTTCATTTTAAGACTAAATGCAGCCATACTATCCTCGGGCTACATAATTTGCGATGTTTAGAAATGTATATGGGACATTTCAGAATGAGCCTATTCGAAATAAAATTTTTATAATTTGTTTATGCACTGTAAAATTGTTCCACGTTTTCTCAGTCAATTTCTACCAATCTCAGCTGCCGTATTTAATAGGGTTTAAAAACTTTGATTTATAAATCTATCCACGCTCTTCCTTTTTTTCATTCAAGCCTTCAAAATAAAAGAGCAGCGATGTCTCAGTATGTGGTATACTTTTGACTTCATTTACCTTCTTTCCATTCCTTCATCTGGAATTAAGGAGCGTGTGAGTCTGGATAGCTGGGATAGAGTCGGTGACAGCATAGACAGCAGGAGTAATCACTATCATGAAGCAGCTCTCAGAGGAACGCCATTGAAAGAGCGAGAACTAATTAAACGGATTTGAGTAATAACCTAAAGGCGTTCACAAATATTCACCATCAGCCGCTCCACCGTCTTTCTCCTGAGGGACGGACGGCACGAACGCTCCATATACGAGGATCACAGAAACACAGATATATAAGCCTGAGAAATTGACATTAGAGACGGCCCTCCTAATACCTCAGGTTTCGTGTTCACTGATATCTCTCAATCGCACGCAGATGATGATTTGCCCGACACATAATATGGTGTGACAAATAATTGCCAGATTAATGAAGTGAGTCACACGTTCAGTTCATCTGCTTCAAATGTTGATGCTTGCTTCTTCTCACATTTGTCTTATTTATAGCATGTTTTTCAACCTATAACTGCTTTCTCAACCAGCAGACTATAATTACAGATGTAAGAGACTTTTTGTGTCACCTTTACAACTTCAAGTCATAATTAATAATTAGTATTTTGTCACTTTAACTTTGTACTATATTTTCATCATATTAAAATTATTTTTTTATGTTTTGATTTAAACTTTTCTTTAAATTATGGCTTAATTTGTCTAGATTTTGACTCATAATGTACTTATATTAACAATTATTGTTTAGATTTAGACTCTTCTACTTATACAATTATGGCTTAATTTGTCTAGTTTCGGACTCATAATTTAACTTATATCAACATCTATGACTTAATTTTCAACATTTGTACCTAATTCTTCTTATATAAAAATTTATTGAATAATTTGTCTAGATTTGGACTCAAAATTATACTAATTTTGACAGCTATTACTTAATATGTGAAGATATTCACTCATAACTCTGCTTATGTCAACAGCTATAACTTAATTTGTCAAGATATCCACTCATAATTCTGCTTATATTAACAGCTATAACTTATTTTTTCAAAATGTGGACTCATAATTGAACTTATATCAACAATTATGACCTAATTTCTCAGGCTTTTAACTCATAGTTCTACCTATCAACAATTATGGCTTAATTTGTCAAAATTTGGACTAATTTTTTATTTATATCAACAGACTTACTTTCTCATGGTTTTGACATATAATTCTACTTAAATACACAATTATGGCATAATTTGTCATTATTTGCACTCATAATTTTACTCATCAACGATTATGGGTTAATTTGTCAAGATTTGACTCAGAATTCTACTTAAATCAACAATTATGGCCTAATTTGTTAAGATGTGGACTCATAATTTTATTTTTATCAACAACTGTAGCTTAATTGGTCAAGATTTTGACTCCTATTTCTACTTATATCAACACTTACGGCTTAATGTGTCAAGTTATTGGCTCAATTTTACTTAAATCAATTTACTTAAACCAGTTTTTTTATCATAATTTTACTTTTATGAACAATTATGGCTTAATTTGTCAAAATTCAGACTCATCATTTTACTCATATCAACAGTTATGACTTAATATGTTAAACTTTTCTTATATCTTGTAATATACTTGTAATGTCAATTTTAAGTTTTTGTTTCAGTTTGATGATTTCAACTTTTTTTTTTTTTTGCTCAAACAATTGTGTCATGATTTTTATATATAAATATATATAATCATTTTGACCTGTATCGTATTGCATCTTATGTCACTATTTTATAATTTTACGCTTTAAAAAAAAAAAAAAAATAAATATATATATATATATATATATATATATATATATATATATATATATATATATATATATATATATAATAGAATTATTTGTTGTAATTTTGTAAGTTCAGCTTTTGCTCTAATTTGCTTCTTGTTGTGTATGTGACTTGATTTTATCGTCATAATTGTAACAGTTTTGTGTCCACTGATATCTCGCAATGACACAGATAATGATTTGCCCGACACATAATATGGTGTGACAAATAATTGCCAGATTAATGAAGTGACTCACTCATTCAGTTCATCGGCTTCAAATGTTGATGCTTGCTTCTTCTCACATTTGTCTTATTTATAGCATGTTTTTTTTAACCTATAACTGCTTTCCCAACCAGCAGACTACACTTATAATTGAAAAGAAAACTTTTTCAACTTGTCGCCTTTTTATAATTGTCATAATATTACTTATTATATTGTCATTTTAACTTTGTCTTTTAATCTTAACTTTTTAAGATTTCTTAAAATTTTAAGTTTTCTTAAAATTATGGTTTAATTTTTGTCAAGATGTATGACTTATGTTTATAATTTAGATGTTAACAATTATTTTATGATGTGTTATGTTAAAATTTGGACACAAATTATACTGTCACCTCATAGCATGAAGTTTGCTTTTCTCCCCTATTTTGTGTTGGTTTTGTCCAGGTGCTCCGGTTTCATCCACAGTCAAAGACGTGGTATAGGGGAATTGGATGAAGTAAATTGACCGTAGTGCTTTGTTTCCAAACCCTGCTCCTGAAGGCACACCATTTTCAACCTCTCCTTAATCAAACACTCCTGAATTAAATCATCAGAACATTACATGAGACTCCAAAACCTGAAATGAATTTGTCAGATAAGGGAGACATTCAAAATATGTACTGTTAATGTGTCTCGGTTTGGGAAACACGAGTGTGTGTGGACGAACATTATTTTATTTATTTTTTATTTTTATTTATTTTTTGATAAATCAAGGACTAAGCAGAAGGAAAGCTGAGTTAGTAATTACTGAATGAATATGAGTGAAATAATTAATTACAACTTGCGAAACTAACATTTCCAACATAATGAACTAGCAAAGTATTACAGGATTTTTCATTGTTGTCATTGTAATTTTTTTTACAATGAAATTATGCTGACAGTTGTTTATTGTGCAAGGAAATGAGTCATATACAGTATACATATGGAGCAATATAGTAAAATGTCAAATTATAAAATCCTTATGGTTCCAAGAATAACATTTGAGTAAATATTATGAGTGAAACTGACAAAAAGAAACTTTATCTCCGAATTCCAAGTTCATCACAAAATTATATAAAGTCATCATTACATTTTTGTTGCAATTTTGACTTTTAGAATTTTGTGATTAATTTAAACTTTTTAATGTTAGAATTTTGACAATTTTCACAATATCTTGGCTTAGTAGTATTGTATGTTAAGATTTGGAATTTAGTTGTGCTTTATCCCACTGTTTAACAAAAAAATGTGTCCTGTTCAAAGGGCTTTTTGCATTACATTGTTTAAGAAAAAAAAAATGCAGTATTCGCTTTTGGTGATTTTCAAATGTTCAAATTCTCAAAAAGATTGATGTTTTTCTCTCAACTCTCATTCCTTCATCACCGGGGGTGTAGAACAGTGAGTTTTTTTGTTTTTTTTTTTCGACTGACTGGCAGTTCATTCGATGCTGTTCAAGGGCATTCGATGAAAACAGCAAAGTAAGAGCAACATTACAAGCAATACGCAAAAAATAAATAAATAATTCTAGTTGGGTTGAAAATAATTATAATCATAACATTTTTACAGAAATTGTTATTTTGATTAAATTTGTTACGGTCTTGGTAATGTTACACTTTCTTCATTGACCTTTTTTTTTTAATGATTTATGCATTTTTTCCTTTAATTTGAGTCCATTTAAACTGACCAGAAATGTAATTTTGATTAGATTTTCTGTTGTGCAATAATTGAGCAAGTTTGCGTAAATTAATATATACATGATTTTTAGTATGACAGACGTGTCATTGCTTATTAACATAAATAACTCAGTAATTTGCTGGGTCATTGGCGTGTTTAACCCCCAGGGGTCGAAGACCACGTATACGCATTTTGACCAGTCTTTTCTTCATAATGCTGAAATGAACTTAAATTACACTTTCAGTTTTGACCGTACAGATAAGATCAATACATCAATCAAATCTGTTAGGTATGTAGTTTTTATTGTGTGCACTCACAAACAACAACAAACAGGTGTGCTTTTGCAAAATAAGGAAAACAAACAGTGTTGGCAATTTTTCTTTTCTCTCTCCGTGAACTGTTTTTAGAAACGCGTCAGTAAAACGTGCTGAAACTCTGCAAAAACAAAACACACAGACATGATACGTATATCAAGCTTGAAGAGTCTACTTTTAAATGCAGCGAGTACATGTTGAAAACAAATACTGTTTGATAAAGTAATCAGTATGAAACCAATGCTATGTCTAATTTCTTAGTCTGAGCTCATTAGAGTTATTGCTACAACGCCCACGAGGCTTTGATACTAAAATCGCCTGCATGACACGCATGCATCATGTAGACCATGTAAAAAAAAAACCACGTCATTAAAATGAACTGAAACTCAGTTAATAGTCAACAAACAGGCATGTGAGATATATCTATAGAAAGCTTGATATGTCTAATAAAAGTAAGGACTGGTATGAATTCTCCTGCATTGCCTCATTACAGCTAACATGACCCATTACAGCTAACATAACGTTAACATGAAATGAACTGAGGTAAGACAGGTAATAATGTACACGCTCCCCAAGACATGGCATCAAACAACAAGCTTCATCATATTGTAGATACGCACGCTACTTTGGATGCTAACGTTACTGGACATCGATGAAGAATTTGCTTTCTCCTCAGAGAAAGAGCGCAACTCTGATGACGAGCGCATACATTTTAGAGAACGTCTACATTTTACATTTTACATTTAGTCATTTAGCAGACGCTTTTATCCAAAGCAACTTACAAATGAGGACAAGGAAGCAATTTACACAACTAAGAGCAACAATGAATAAGTGCTATAGGCAAGTTTCAGGTCTGTAAAGGGCCATGAAACCCCCTCGTTTCAGCAGGGTGTTTTCACACCTCTACTTTGGAAAAAGTCAGAAAAGTGGGCGTGTCCAGCTCTGTTTAGGGGGGAGTGTCGGAGGAACTAAAGTGGGATGGTGTGGGAGTGTCTATTTGTGCACGCGCGAGTTTCAGAGTCAAAATACACACCCACACAGACAGGAGAAAGTGATGGTGTTTAACCTACATGGACATCTGTAGTCGAATTATTTGCCAAATTATTAAATGTTGGACTTTAACTGCAGTTTGGCTCTTTCATTCAGGGAATTCATTCATGCCTCTCGCGACAAACGAGTGTATTTTTCATGAAATGTTTGATACCGCACGGCGAATGAGAGAAAAAAAAAACTCTGCATTTCCCGGAAACTTAGATGCACACGGCAGGTAGTGTCAGAAAGCCTCGTGTGTTATTCCGGTCACAAAATGCGGTGCTAACATTTCTGCACTCAGTGCAATAGTTAACTTAATTCGATACGAACAAACTGAATAAACAAAGAGCACTGGTCGCTCACTTACCAAATCTGTAGAGACAGAACAATCACCAGCAACTAGAGCCGCGTCTTTATGAAGAGAATACTACAAGCAAATCCAGATTTCAGCGTTTGCAGATGAGAACAGCTCTCAGGTAAACAATAATCCTCCTTAGACACGTAAGTTATTGTTGTCGCGCGTCGCGTACCCTGTAATCCACACGTGATCCAGATAAGCTCTCACAGAGAGAAAATGAAAACGAAACTTAACAGCAGCAAACTATAAAAGCAACATTTCACGCTTGTTTTGCCAACACAACGTGGCGTCTTTGTGGTGTAAGCACGGTGACAATAATGAATATTAATGAAGTTGCACAATAGAGCGCGCTGATTGGTTTGACCCAAGCCTTACTCATGCATTAATGCATCACGCTGTAAGACGTAATAAGACTCACTCAGGCACAGACGCCCAGTCTGCACGCTGGAATACACGCTATTATGTCATGGCCGTGACGCAGCTTCAAAAATTCGTTTCAAACAGGAAGTACAAATTTGCTTGAAATAACGCAAAAACAACCAATTTACACTTTTTAGTGAAATATAGGTGTCCTAATAGTGTTTTTAGCAGTGTGGGACACATATACGACTGTCAACAGCTCAAAAAATGTGTTTTGGTGTTTCCTGACCCTAAGTCTAAGAAGGAAAGTATTAGTAGTTTTAGTAAAAAATTATTTTAGACTAGACCCAGCGGAGGATAGAAATCCTGTTGAGTAATTCTTTTATTCCAATGATTAATGATTCTACATTTTGATGGAGATGTGAGACATTTTGCATTTTGTACATGCAGTTTTGGGAATTGTGTGTAGAGTTTTGAAAAAAGGCAAAAGTGGCTATGTTTCCATCCACCTATTTTTATGCTCATTTTGGATATTTAAATAAAAAAAATCGGTTGATGGAAATGCCAAGATGCGCATCAATTTTGAAATTCAATTGCGAATAAAAAAAAGTTTGAAAATAGAACACATTATTATTCAATTAGAAAAAGGTGTGCACAAACTACGATGGAAACACTTTTACCGAACAAATGCCAGTATGTGAATTAAAATTATACATTATATATGTCGTGATTTTTTTTATAAGAGATCATGTGATGAAAAAAATGTGTGCGAATAAACAAACCAGGAGGCTGACTGCATTGTAAAGCATCTAAAATTGTGTTTTGATTGTTCTAAAATGCCTTACCCGTTTAAGTATTACTGTTGTTATATTATTATTTACCTACAGAATTGTCAAGAGCATCTGTGCTCCACGTCTCATGCCTTCAAATGCCACCAGGCATTCATTGCATGTCGGCATTGTCTTCTGAGGCACAAGTCATTTATTAAATAAATAAAAGATTCTCGCAGCTTCTCCTACCACAGCAAATTCTGTTTTTACTGTTGATATTTGGCGCCAGTTAATAAGGAAGTGGTGATTTTGTTCTCTTTGATTTATTTAATGGAAACGCCACTATTTGCACGTCTTTTATGTGATATTCCAGTTTTGCGCATACATTTAATTAGCATATTTGGATGGAAACAGCTGTTTTGAAAATATGTGTTAGCAGTTGGAAAAAAAACTGTAATATAAATTATTTTTGAAAAACAGAACTTTGGTAAACCAATCTGAAAGACAGGTTTCGTTATTTCATAGTATTTTAGCAATGGCAATATATATTTAAAATCTGAATAAAATTGTATCATGAAATAAGTTTGCTGATAATATTGAAGGATTCGGATTTCTGCTTTCCAATCCGTCTCATCATGGACCAGCATTTATTCTTTTCTCATCATCTTGTTTCTCTTTTTTTTTTTATTAAATATAATTATTTGATCATTTGAATGAGTATTTAACTGTGAATTGATTTTAATTAATGAATAAGTTAACACATTGCTTAATATAAGAATGTTCAGTGCATTTGCCTGTCTCTTTATAACTATTTTCAGAAGCCACCAAACTAGGTCGGAGATCACGGAGACCTTGAGTGGAAATGAGGGCTGAGGACTGAAATCAACTTTTTCTATTGTTATTTCTAGTAGTTAATACTATTTAAAATGTCTAAAGTGATTTTGTTATTTTTTACGGTTAATTCTTTTAAAGTGATTCTACTTTTATTCAAGATAGACTTTGTATAGTAAGAATATAACTGCCTGAATGTAGATTATACCGTTTTTTAACCAGTTTTGATTAAGACGGCTGAGAATACACTCAGCCTTGGATAAGAAACAGATTATAATTTAAGTGTGTGTAATGTATTTGATTGTTGATCCGCTTCACAGGTCTGGAGTCAGCTCTAATCAGTCTAGTTGATGTCTGACGTTTATGCTTAAGATATTGTTCAGAGGGCGAAGCAGTGGCGCAGCAGGTAGTGCTGTTGCCTCACAGCAAGAAGGTCGCTGGGTCCTGGTTCAAGCCTCGGCTCAGTTGGCGTTTCTGTGTGGAGTTTGCATGTTCTCCCTACGTTCGCGTGGGTTTCCTCCAGGTGCTCCGGTTTCCCCCACAGTCCAAAGACATGTAGTACAGGTGAATTGGGTAGGCTAAATTGTCCATAGTGTATGAGTGTGTGTGGCAATGTGTGTGTGGATGTTTCCCAGAGATGGGTTGCGGCTGGAAGGGCATCCGCTGTGTGAAAACTTGCTGGATAAGTTGGCGGTTAATTCCACTGTGGCAGCCCCGGATTAATAAAGGGACTGAGCCGACAAGAAAATAAATGAATGAATGATATTGTTCAGAATATACGCACAAATCCCACGTGGAAATTTCCTAGTCTATCTGTGTTTTAACCAATCAGGTTAGAACACCTATATGTGTGACGCAGTTAATGACATTATGTAAGAGTATAATTTTTATTGATTGGTGATTGTAAGCAGAGCGGCCTAGGAACTCATTGAGAGTGTTAAAGGGCACCTAGGTTACCCCTTTTTTCAGATTTAATATAAGTCTTTTGCGTCTCTAGAATGTGTATATAAAGTTTCAGATCACAATACCCATCAGATTTTTCATTATACCTTTTACAAGATGCTGTTTTATACTGATTTCCAGCAGGGGGTGGTTTTGTCGTACTGCGCCTTTAAGCCGATTCTTTCCCGCCCACTGTTTCTACATGTCTCCTCCCTCAGCTGTGTCAGACAACAGACAGACTTAAAGGAAGAAGGTCTCACGTAGCGTTTGTAAGATACTACAGTAAGAACTAACCTTTACTAATCAGTATTGTGAAGTTGCATTGATGAGTCACACACAATATCGTTACAAAGTCACACGCACACACACACGCAGGCAGGCAGACAGACAGAGCGCGCTTAGCCTAGTTAAGGCTAACCTCAAGTGTGGATATCTGTTATGCTAATGTACAAAATAAACCTGATTTAACTTCCACAAACCGGGATTGAAGCGTCTTCTTTTATAATTGTTCTGACACGCGGCTGTGCCGATGAAGTAAAGCTGAAGTAAAACGCTGTAATTAATTACACACATACTCTGTTTTAAAACACTTTAAACATGTGAAACTTACTCTTAATCACATTTGATGATGATTGCTGATCTTAGTGAACAGAACAGACCTTTTATTCCCGGTTGCTTTGCGTATGTCTGCCTGGTCTTGTTGACATATACACGCGACTACCGGAACATGTTAATGCGCGCAGCTGTCAATCAATTCGGTGGGCGGGGGGAATCGCACACCTACGTAATGGTGCGATCGATTTGAAAACAGCTCCAATTGGCAGACCCTTTTTTTTGTAGTTAAATTGAAAAAGAAGGACTGGGTGTGTTCATATCACCCCAGTATGACGGTCTATACACTATACCAACACACAGATCTGTCCAAACAGCTTGAAAAGTAGATTTTTTTACAATAGGTGCCCTTTAAAGCTAGCTTCTGCTGATAAAACTGCAAACTATCTTCTGTAAACTTGATTTAATTATTTACATCTCTGACTCCAGCTCTTCTTCATCTACTAGACTGGTCATTCTTTGGGTCAAACCGTATACATCGCTACAATATCATATTGTCAATCAATGCCACCGAATGTCACATGTATATTTACCACATACTAGAGCATAACCGTAGCGTCTGAACCTTTTGACCTCTAGAGTGTTGCATTCATTACTAAATGATATGTAATAATGCTCTCGCGTGCGGCCATAAATGCAGGCTCATGATTTATTCATATGTTTGTGCTGCAATTAATTACAGACCCACAGCACATCCCTCCGTTTCTCTCCGTCAGTTGGCTTTGCACAGAGAGCAGAGGAAGTTTTTTCTTTTGAAATGCATCAAATTGGTTTCCAGCTGCTCTGCCTTGGCACACATTTTGCATGCAACAGCAACAAACAGCCAGCAGGCAGAGTTGTGTGTGTGTGTGTGTGTGTGTGTGTGTGTGTGTGTGTGTGTGTGTGTGTGTGTGTGTGTGTGTGTGTGTGTGTGTGTGTGTGTGTGTGTGTGTGTGCGTGTGCGCGTGTGCGTGTGCGCGCAGGAAGACTGAACTCTGGGGAGGGAGAAGGGAGGATTGCAGCCTGCGATGCTAAACTATTTTCAAGACAATAGAGCAGCTGAGCATGAAAGATGCCACATGAAAACCTTGGGGGTGGGTAAATAAAGTCTGGAGAATGTTAATGTGAGGGTCCGTGGCTCTAAAGAGAGAGGATGGGAAGGAAATCAAGATTGTATTCACATCCAAAGTGGACAGAAGATTGAGTTGGCAGCTGACATTTCCCCACTTTCTGTAAGGCGCTTGGGCTGAGAAAAGAAAATCCACAAGATCAAACACTCACGCTGCTGAGTTTCTAGAGTTTGACTTTAAAAAAGAAAGCAATGTTTTGTTCATCTCTTTTGAAAGGTTTCCAGAGGCTTCTCATTCAATATACAGTAAGTGCTGACAAGTGTTAACTCTCATTAATGCTTAGAATATTGACTCTACATTTTTCAATTCACCTTTGGTTTGATTCAGAATCAATTCTATTTACTTTATGAATATATTACTGTCTCTTGTAAAATATTTTATACTGTGTGTGTTGATCTAAAAGAAAGCTATTAGTCTGGGAAAAAAAAAAAAAAATATATATATATATATATATATATATATATATATATATATATATATATATATATATATATATTTATATATATATATAAAACTTTGATCTTATTTGAAATTACTTTAATTTTAGCTGACATTGCTTAATTTGCATACAAGTCAAGTCAAGTTAAGCTTCATTGTCATTCCGCTGCATGACATACAGTAGAATGAAACGGGAAAGTCGTGTCTCGTGACCATGTGGTTGTGATTTTACCAACAACAATGCCATCCTTGATAAACATCTATGCTGATCCTTGAGTTATATTTTTGTTCAAAAAAGTCATCCATACCCAATTACTACCCCTAAACCCAATCCTGGAATAACTAAATTATTCCCAAAATAGGAAGGGAACAATAATGTATAAGTACATAACCCTAACTGTAAGCCTAAACTTCACAAAAACTGTAAATGCATTCTTTAATTCTGATTGGAATGTTGTTTCAGGATGAACATAGATGTAGATGTAGATTTGGTTCATCTTTATGTCTATAGCGCTTTTACAATGTAGACTTTGTCAAAGCAGCTTAACATAGAAGATTATAGTAAATTGAAACTGTGTTGGTCCAGTTTACAGAGTTGAAGTTCCGTTTAGTTTGCTTTTAATTGTCACTGATGAAAGTCCATCAATGCGCAGCTCCACAAGTCCCAAACCATGCAAGTCAGTGGCGACAGTGGCGAGGAACAAACTTTACCAACTGAAGAAAGTGAAGGAAAAAGAACCTAGAGAGAAATCAGGCTCAGTTGGGCACGACCATTTCTTCTCTGGCCAAACTTCTTGTGCAGAGCTGCAGTCTAGGTGCCGGAGGCTGAAGAATCCTGGACATCCATCTTGGAGAAGCTGTAGGTTGGAGAGGTCACAGGCCGGTGTACAGGCTGGTCCATGGGATCAATGCGGAGACTTGTCTGTCACTAAGTTCTTTCAGAAATCAGTCACATGCTCTCCACTCCTCCATGACCACCACTGCAGCTGCTCAGGATATGGCCTGGTCCAGGATTATGGAAACCTCTGGAATAATAAAACAGACTAACATAAGCAGAGATGCCGTTCAAATTATAATTTCTTTTAGGAAGTGTTCCTGGCTCCAGTTGCCCTAAATAATGCAGACTAACAATCCTTTAGAGCACAGGTGTCAAACTCAGTTCCAAAAGGGCCGCAGCTCTGCACAGTTTAGTTCCAACCCTAATTAAACACACCTGATCAAACTAATTGAGTCATTCAGGCTTGTTTGAAACCTACAGGTAAGTGTGTTGGAGTAGGGTTGGAACTAAACTGTGCAGGGCTTCGGCCCTCCAGGAATTGACTTTGACACCCCTGCTTTGGAGAATTTGGATTTCAAAAGCATTTGTGTTTTATATGTATGCTAATGCAAAGACATGTGTCTTTATTCTAGCTTTAAACTGACAAAGTGTGTCTGCTTCCCGAACTGTGCTAGGAAGGCTGTTCCAGTGTTTAGGTGCTAGATATGAGAAAGATCTACAGCGTAAAGTTGATTTTAATGTTCTAGGAATAATCAATTTTATTTTTATTAATTGAGCGCAGTGTACGTGAGGGGCTATAATACACCAGGAGCTCCCTCAAATACTGGAAAGCCAAGCCATTCAGGGTTTGCTAGGTAGTCAATACAATTTTTAAATGTATACAATATTTAATAGGCAGCCAATGCAATGATGAAAGAACGGGAGTAATATGATCATATTTCTTTGTTCTAGAAAGCACTCTAGCAGCTGCATTTTGAACTGAAGTTTGTTAATTAGGCCAACAGGGCAATCGCCTAGTAATGCATTACGATAGTCTAAACGAGAGGACATGAAAGGCAAACAGTAACAAAACAAAAGCAGAACAAACACCACAATAAGACAATAATAAACAAACAACAAAATTAAAATGATTAAATTGACAAAAATAATTAACCTTAATTAAAAAAAACGGTAAAAAAGTGAGTCTTGAGAAGTTTCTTATAGCAGTCCAGAGAAGCGACATTCCTGATGCTGATGGGTAAACAAGTAGGTGCACTGTACGAAAAAGCTCTACCACCCATTGTCCTTCACAGCATAAGTCCAGATGTAGAACAAAAACTGCAGGTGGGAGTGGCAAGAGTTACCAGGTCGCAAATGTATTGTCAGATTCTAGCCCATGCACTGCTTTATATGTTAAAATCAGGGTTTTAAAATCAATACGTGACTTAACAGGAAGCCAGTGGAGTTGCTGAAGTACAGGGGGGATATTGTGGTTGGAGGAAGTGGGTTAATATACTGTAAAAGTCTAAGAAAACTTGTTGGTTGGACTCTGAAGAGTGGGTAACAGAGAGATGTGATGTGATAAAGGCCTGGATAAGCCTTTCCGCATCAGGGCGTCAGAGAAGAGGTTTAATCTGCACAATATTACGTAGGTAAAAGAAGACTATTTTTGTAAAGTGTTTGAAGTGTGTTAATGCTGGGCTTTGCACCAAAAAGTACGCTAAGGTTGCGCACCTGGGTAGAGGGAGAAACTTGTAGATCATCAACAGAGTTTAAAGTCATTACACTGGTTAACATTGGTAGGAGCGCCAATTAGTGGAACCTCTATTTTAGAACTGTTTAATTTTAGGAAAGCAAACATTGTTTACATTAGTGAATCCTTGTAAGATGGAGTTTAAATAAAGTGTGTGGTGCATATAGAGAAAAGAGTGTTGCTAAAGGTGGTTTGTCAAGCCCACTCACCTGTGTAAAACACACTCAGAAATTCACAATGTTTTAGATTACTGAAAACAATCATTACTGAATAACCAACAGTCAAACACTGAAGATGCGCTTCTTTATACGTTTCAGATGTCAAATCCTCTAGAGGGTGTCATTTCATTTTCTAAATTTGAAATGTGTTACATAGGGTAAGTTTAGTTATGTACAATGCACATCCTTTTTGCACATGTCCATGAGAAGGTGACGCTTGTCATACAGATCACCTTTCAAACGACTGACCTAAATCCTTCCCTAAACCCAACCAATAGTGTTTCCAAAGCAAATATTAGAGAAAGTCCATTTCTACCACTTAGTTTTACATTGATTTTACATTTATTTTATCTGAGGAAACGGACCACAACAGAAATGTTGTCCATATGGAGACAGATAGGTGAGGCAAACATATTTGATTACAAATCATAAACACTATTAAGATGTTTTGTGGTATTCTATGCTAAGTGCAAAGAACTACACAAAAATGATCATATAAGCATTAGTGTTGTCATGATATTGCATTTTTGGTACTAATTGGTAATAATAAAAAAAAAAAAACCTTTTCATTTCCTGATAATGTTTAAGCACTTTTGAGCACTTTCTCAAACACTGCTGATTGGCCATTGTGTTCAAGCGCTTAACAGAAATGACTGATTGGCTGTGAAGGTCATCAGTTCACTGATGTTTACAGAGTGATACACAGTCACGGACACTGGAGCATTTTAAAGCCATTGTTTTTTACAATCTCCATCCATCCATCTGTCCGTCCATTCGTTTTTTGTCTCCATCCATCCATCCATTTTTTACAATCTCCATTCACCCATCCATCTGTTCTTTTACAATATCCATTCATCCATCCACCCTTCCATACATTTTTTTATAATCTCCATCCATCCATCATCCATCCATTTTTTACAATCTCTATTCACCCATCCATCTGTTCTTTTACAATATCCATCCATCCATCCATTCATTCATTCATCCACCCATCCATCCATCCATTTTTTTTACAATCTCCATCCACCCATCCATCTGTTTTTACAAACTCCGTCCACCCACCAATCCATTTTTACAATCTCCATCCACCTATTCATCCATCGTCCGTCCATCCATTTGTCCGTCACTCTTTCCATCCATCTGTTTTTTTTGTTTTCATCCATCCATCCATCCATTAATTTTTTTTTTACAATTTTCATCCACCCATCCATCTGTTCTTTTACAATCTCCATCCACCCATCCATCTGTTTTTATAGTCTCCGTCCACCTATCCATTTTTACAATCTCCATTCACCTATTCATCCATCGTCCGTCCATCCATTTGTCTGTCTATCTGTCCGTCCGTCTGATTTTTTTGTTTGTTTTCATCCATCCATCCAACCATCCATTCATTTTTTTTACAATTTCCATCCACCCATCCATCTGTTCATTTACAATCTCCATCCATCCATCCATCCATCCATCCATCCATCCATCCATCCATCCATCCATCCATCCATCTGTTTTATCATAATCTCCATGTACACATCCATCCAGTTTTTTTAAATCTCCATCCATCCATCTATTCCGCTGTTTTTACAATCTCTGTCGACCCATCTATCCATTTTTTACAATCTCAATCCATTCATCCATCCATCCATCCATCCATCTGTCTGTCCATCTGTTATTTTGTCTCCATCCATCCATCCATCCATCCATTTTTTTACAAACTCCATCCACCCATCCCTCCATTTTTTCACAATCTTCATCCATCCATCCATCCGCCCGCCCGTCTGCCCGTCTGCCCGTCTGCCGTATATCTATTTATCTATCGTATCTAGCTATCTATCTATTTATCTACAGAAAGCAAGAAGGTTGTGTTTCCCAGAGCTCATCCTGTGGTTAAACTGCAAGATAAATAGTGATCCATGAGCAGATTTGTTGTCACAGAAAATAAATTATTCATTTTTAACCACCAATAAGCAGATGGCTTCTGTCACATAATGGCTGTAATACAACACATTTAAATTAATGTTTGACAAATGATCCATAATCACCTTTCAGAATAGCCAAACCTGAGAAGCTGTGATAAGATTTGTAGACTTTATTGTGGATTCCTTCAAAATGTACAGCAGTAATCCTATTTTTTTAATTGGTATTGAAATGCATGTTTCACATGTTGACCACAAGTAAATAGTACTTTGCATTGAATTCGTCCTGATGCACCAGTACAAACATAGGCACGCTCACCTGTCAATCATCTTTTCCCCTGCATCATTCAAGCCAGCACCATCAAAATGAATGAGAATGCTAATGGCCATAGCCTGACAGGTGTTATTAACTTTCTTGAGCACTTATGATCAGATCGCACAAGACGGATGTTAATATCAGGTATAAACAGGGCCAGTGATTAGTTTAGGGTAGAACATAAGCAGTGCATCTTTCAAGGTTAAGTATTAATGCTTCATTTACCTACAGACCTTTTTTTTCTTTCCTATTTGATGAATCCCTGGCAGTGTTATTGATTTATTTGAGCAACCCTGAATACACCTGCATCTCCTTCATCTTTCATCCTGGGTGTTTGCCATATGACGACTGTGGGCCCACGTCCAGATCCAGTTGATGAATGGAGGTGCCAGTGATCCATGGGTTAGCACTTTGTCAAATTTCTGGAAGAGACATCAAAATGTATGGGAAAGAATACAGAGGTGGTCAAAAAAATATTCACTACTGAATTTTGGCCTCTCTGTTGCCATCTATCTGTGATTGAAATTTAAAATTGCAAGCTTTTTTATGAGTTTGAAGCTCTGATAATGTTTTACCTGCAATATTGGAGTAATTAGTTAAATATATATTGTTTGATTGTCAGTTTCTCTGGATTTATTATGTATAGGTAGGCATGTCATAAAATATTGCACCAAAATATATTGCGATTAATTTATATTGTTGTCATTTTAAAACCATTTTATTATCATTAAATAATGCCAAAATGACAATGTAATAGCCTCATAACGCAAGTACACTTACAAAGAACACATCATATTTTATTCTTTAGAATATTTAATGTATTAAAGTAATTTTAACAATTTAATTATAGGCATTGAAATCAGAATGTGAAAACGTATTATAAAGTGCAAGGTAAAAAATAACGGTGACGTCTCCTAGATCCATTTTCAGTTTGCAGGCTCCCACTTGAAAATATTCATTCATTTTCTTGTCGGCTTAGTCCCTTTATTAATCCTGGGACACCACAGTGGAATGAACCGCCAACTTATCCAGCAAGTTTTTACGCAGCGGATGCCCTTCCAGCCGCAACTCATCTCTGGGAAACATCCACACACACATTCACACACACACAACAAACAATTTACCCTACCCAATTCACCTGTATCGCATGTCTTTGGACTGTGGGGGAAACTGGAGCACCCGAAGGAAACCCACGCGAACGCAGGGAGACACTTGAAAATATACAAAAGTAATTTATAGTAAATACTATAGAGTTTTATTTATTTATTTTTTTTAACCATACTGACACTGACACCTCCAATAGATATGTATATATTGATTATTGTGACATGCCTATGTATGGGTTTGAGTAAATTGTTAATATTCTATTTAGTCTATAAAGATCTGAGAGCATTTCCTCCAAGTTTCAACTAAAATGTATTTTCTTCCGGAAACTAAAATCAGTAAGAATGACTAATGTTATAATTTGTTGTAATTTGAAAATCAGGGTTATTCCACCAAATATTGATTTAACTCTTCTGACATTACAGTAAAACATGTTATACCGTGTTGTCTAAAAGTTACTTCAAATGTAAGCATGTATAAAAAGATTTTATTTATTTATTTGGCTCATATTTTATCATTATTTTCTCATGCCGATATAAATGAAGCAAATTTTTAGGTTTTTTCCTAATTATTTATGTAGTTAGAAGTATATTTTTATTTTGTATCTAATAATTGTGTAGATTCAATTTTCTTAACTGTTATAAAATTATTTAAACCTTTCATGCAATAGTAACAATTTTAAAGCATATTTATTTATTTATTTATTTATTTATTTATTTATTTATTTATTTATTTATTTATTTATTATTTTTATTTTATTCATTAATTTTCCTTCGGCTTAGTCCCTTTATTCATCAGGGGTTGCCACAGCGGAATCATTCCCAACACTCGGAAACATCCGTCCACTCATTCACACACATACACTACGGCCAATTTAGCTTATTCAATTCACCTATAGCGCATGTCTTTGGACTGTGGGGGAAACCAGAGCACCCAGAGAAAACCCATGCAACCAAAGGGAGAACATGCAAACTCCTCACAGAAATGCCAACTGACCCAGCTGGGACGCGAACCAGCAACCTTCTTGCTGTGAGGTGACAGTGCTATGTTGCATTTAATAATCACACACAGGAAAGATTTATTTGTACATTTCTTTTATTATTTTTATTACCACCTTTTCTGAGTAGCAGCATGCCAACTTGTCCAGTTGCTCATTGGTAAAACAAACCCTCCTACAAATGATCCCAAAAGCAACATTCCACATTCTGCTTTATAAATATATCCATGCTCTGCCTCCTGTTTGTGCAGTGAAAACAAATTCCTCTCTGTATTTCTTATTGTGGTTCAAAGAAGACACTCCACACAAAGAAGGATAAAATGAATACGCCGGGTGTCTGACCGTGTCTCTTTTGCATAATTTCTGTCGTTATAGTAACAGAACCAAAGAGCATGCTGAAAATTGCAAGCAAACATGCTCCTTTACTTTTAATGAGATGTCTGACTGCAAGACATCTCCCTTTAGTCCAAAGTGTTTGTTTGTCTGTTTTGTCATGTCGAGGAGATCTTAATGCAGTGCTCCGTCACACTTAGTTTGTTCCTCCAGATGCACGGCGACAGCATGAATCTGATGTTTAACTGGCACCTGTATTCCTTTGCTTTTGTTGTCTCTCGGTAGGTGAAAGGCATTGGTCGGGCACACACTGTCATGTGAATTATGTCTCAGTGGTCTTACCTGACAAAAGCTTTGCTGAATGACTGACTGAAGGACTGTCAACAAAATGACTTGAACCAAACCCTGCTGCGTTTGGATAAAGCCCATCTCACAGTGGGACGCTTGTCCTTGCGCATGTAAGCAAAGAATTTCTGATATTCTGGCTGGTTTTGGTTAAACTCCAAACATCTTTGTAGTTTTTGTTTGCTTTTTTGTTTTTGGTTGGGGTGGTTGTTAAAAATCAGTATTTCTGTTTCTCATACTTGGAGTTGGAGATGTAAACAAACCTTTAACCTCAAGTATTAAACTTCAGGGCATGGCTCGTCTTGTATTGTTTATGCTACAGGCATGAATTTTCACCTGCTGGATCATAGTGAGAAGAAAAAACATCCCATAGGCTGATATATGTTTACGTTATAATATTTGTTCAGTTGTTTGAAATGTATTTTTTATATTATTATTTCATTTATGCATGAATAACACAGTGATGGTTTGGTTGAACTCTTTCCAAAAAAATATATATATATATATATAAATAAACAAGATTGTTAGCTGTGGCAGATGTAAGACAGAAATTAATAGATTATAAATAATAATAATAATAATAATAATAATAATAATAATAATAATAATAAGTTATATAATAATAAATAGTAAATATATTAATAATAAAAGTTGAGTTCCTAATAGACTATTACATTTAACAAATAGTCTATTAAATTCAAATAAAATAAGTTAAGATATTTTTAAGATAAAGTGTAGTTCACAATTTTAGCATTCTGTAGCATTCTGTTCTGTAAAAATGAATCCACGTTTGTGTTTTTTCAACATGATTTTTAATGTTTTTTAAAAACAATTGCTAATTTAACTTAATATGGTAAGTTTCCACTGTTTTGACTAGTCTAAGCTGACTTAACTAGAGTGTTTGTTACACTTAAGACTTATCTTTAGAACATCTGAGTTGAGTTTATCCTCACCATTATTTTTTTAAGGGCAAATATTTTATAAAAAATAACTTTATAAAGAAAAGTATTTTGTAAAGCCATTTATATTGTAAGTGCATTATGCGTAATTGTTAAATTGAAAGTTTATTAAAAAGTCTGATGTACAGAATTTGGTTGTCTGCACTATTGCTAATTGAGAAAATCTGCTTAGTTAACTTAAATGTTAGTACAGACAACTTAACAATGTAAGCATTTCAACTAAACTTTGCAATAATTGTTCACTTGAAAATGTAAGTTAACCTTGTAAAACTAATCTTTGCTGGACTTACTAGAGTTTCAAGTCCAGGTTACATGAAATAAGTACACTGTGTGGTGGGGGTGCCAGTTGTCAAATCTCCAACCACCAAACAAATATTCAAATAATTAAATATTCTGGTACAGTCCAGAATGAGTTTTGATCCAGAGAGAAACCAGAAGTTCAGACAGCATCTGAATCATGGCAATATGTTTATACACCTTGTGAAAAGTAAAGTATTTAAATAATGCTTTATAAACATTTATAAAAGAAGCCTTATAGTACTGAAAAAAAATAGATACCAATTGGTGATGGTTGTCTATTTAAAAAAAAATGCATAAGTCTATTTATGTAAAAAACAATGTAGCATATTTAACCCCCTATTCAAATTATAGTTAGTGCTGTATGTAAAAAATTACAGTAAACACATGGAAGTGTTTTCACATAATGCATACTGTACCATGAGTTATCTAAATGCGTTTAATCCCAAGGAACATTGAACACGTGTAATTTAGAATTAGGATTTAGCACTGAATTTACCCAGGGAAATAAAAGCCTTCTCTGGAGAATAAGAAATATGACCTTTTGGTTGCTAGATGCTAGGCAACTGACAACCAGTTTCATGCCTCATATTAATATGCTTTGGACTATCACAGAAACACTGTGTAGTGTGTATATAATAGTCAATATATACTGTAATATGGGTAATTAGAACATTTAGTATCACATGATTATGCTGGGGTCAGCAAGGTGGCTCAGTGGTTAGCACGTTCAAGTCCCGGCTGGACCAGTTGGCATTTCTGTGTGGAGTTTGTATGTTCTCCCCGTGTTTGAGTGGGTTTCCTCTGGGTGCTCCGGTTTTCCACACAGTCATAAAAACTAAATTGACGATAGTATGAGTATGAATGTGAGAGTGTATGGGCGTTTTTCAGTACAGGGAAGCAGCTGGATAAGCATATGCTGCGTACAACATATGCAAGAATAGTTGGTGGTGGGGTTGGGCCATTTATTATGTTGAATCGCAATAAAATGATAAGCTCTGGACTTTTTTCTTCTATTATGATCTAAGAGCCAATCACACAACAGAAAATACAACAATAGAAATCTTAAAGTCTGTTGATATTAGAGATGTATCAAATTTTGTCTACCAAAAATTTATCATCCAAAAATATGTTATGCCATATAATGGACCCTCTAATTATTGTGGCTTCAGTTATTGTTGGGGTGCTCTTTTGAATCTGGAAGCATTAACAACTACTGTATATTGAAATATACATAGTTATTGTTCAATATGGAAAGTATTTATCAAGATTGCATTTTTGTCAAATCGCCCAGCCCTAGTTGGTGGTTCATTCCGCTGTGGCAACCCCTGATAAATAAGGGACTAAGCCGAAGGAACATGAATAAAGGGGGTGCCTAACATGCGGTTTGTGTGGGTCTTACCGCCCCAGTATAGTGACAGGGACTCTGTACTGCTCGGTGAGCTCCGTCTTTCGGATGAGATGTTAAATCGAGGTCCTGACTCTCTGTGGTCATTAAAAATCCCAGGATGTCCTTTGAAAAAGAGTAGGGGTTTAACCCTGGCATTTGCCCACTGGCCTTGGTCCATTATGGCCTACTAACCATCCCCATATAATAAATATCTACATTACTCTGTCTCCTCTCAATGTGTAGATTCCCCCCAATGAGTAAAGCACTTTGAGTGTCTAGAAAAGAGCTATATAAATTTAAGGAATTATTAATATTATTTTATGTGTTTTTGTAAAGCACAAACTAAAATCAGTAAAAGCATCAATACTCACCTTTAAACATAATTTGGCAATGTGCTTAACTAGAGGGCTGACTCTATTCTTCTCCCAGTTGAACAGATTGTTTTAAATGTACGTGTCAAATGAAAAACAGCAATACATTAGCAAAAATACACTTTTATTTTTGGACCATGCCATAGCAACCACTTAGAAAACCTCAGCAGTGGCAAACTCCGACACGTTTTTGCTTCGGCAAATGCAAGTGCTTTAGTTTATTCATTTATGAGTTTATTTTGATGAGCTGACAGGCTACAAAACCACTGAAATTCTCTTGGGCCAGTGCTCACAATTTAATCTGACGGCCTGTATTACTGTGATAAACTTGTTTTATTCAAGCGTAATTTGATGTTAAAATTGACCCCAAGGAACCGATTCCTCACGATGTGTGACACATTTCAATTTCCAATTACTTGCTCTGTGTTCATGGTTAGATGAACCATCTAATCAACGGTTCAGATATGCAGGTACTCCGTCTGTGACAGCACATGATTAGAATATAAGAGCGTGAATTACTGTAATTCAGTCTGACATGCTCTTAAAATCACTCTCTAATAATCCAACATAGCAGGAGCCGTGCCCTTCAGAAGTAATTAGGGCTTGTGAACAGAGAGGTCAGTGAATAAGGCTCTTTTTCTCCTCACTATCCAATCTGTACGCTGCAAAAATGAGTCTTTGATTCGGATTTACTGAAAGATGACGCTCTTATTATTTTATTAAGCTTCTGACAGTGACCCAGCATTTCATAATGTATTTACGCGTTGAGCTGAAATCACCTTGTGTGTTACAGCAACCCTGAGACAACTCTGCCCCCTTGTGACACAACACAAACCCTCAAACGTGCTTGATGACTGTGGAACTGCTGCCATTGTGAAAGCTCTGATTGTACCTGACAGTTTTTAATATTAGTTCTTCTATACTTCTAATTCCCTGAAAAGATGTTGTTGTTGTTGTTCTGCCTCTTCAGATAATCTGCTTGCAAATATCTGAAAGATTTGCGATGGTTGTAGAGACCCTGGAGGTTTTACTGAGGAAAAAGGGAGTGTGGGGTTTTTTGAACTTATATTAATACGTCTGGGAGACACAATAACAAAACAGGCAAGTCATAAGAAACAGAATGGTTTATAGTTAAAATAATGAGGGGTATTAGCTCTTGTGTTTTGCTTTGTTTTTTTAGGTGACATTGATATTATTTAATTCAGTTTGAGTTTATTTGTATAGTGCTGAAGAGCAAGAGATATGCTGATGTGCATACTATTTTAAACAAGAGATATAAATTCCAGGGCGATGCAGTGGCGCAGTCGGTAGTGCTGTCACCTCACAGCAAGAAGGTCGCTGGTTCGAGCCTCAGCTCAGTTGGCGTTTCTGTGTGGAGTTTGCATGCTCTCCCTGAGTTTGCGTGGGTTTCCTCCGGGTGCTCCGGTTTCCCCCACTGTCCAAAAACATGCGGTACAGGTGAATTGGGTAGGCTAAATTGTCCGTAGTGTGTGTGTGTGTGTGTCTGTGTGTGTGTGTGTGTGTGAATGTGTGTGGGGATGTCATCCTGAGGCCCTAAGTCTATGCAGCACCACTTATTCGATCCAAGACCAGCGACGAGATGATGCCAAGGTTTCCATATCTTGGACCAGGCCGTATCCTGAGCAGCTACTGTGGTGGACATGAAGGAGTAGAGAGCATGAGATTGATTCCTGTGACGCTCCAGGGACAGACGAGCCCTTCCAGTCGCAACCCATCACTGGGAAACATCCACACACACATTCACACACACACTCATACACTACGGACTATTTATCCTACCCAACTCACCTGTACCACATGTCTTTGGACTGTAGCACCCGGAGGAAACCCATGCGAACGCAGGGAGAACATGCAAACTCCACACAGAAATGCCTACTGAGCCGAGGTTCGAACCAGCGACCTTCTTGCTGTGAGGCGACAGCATTACCTACTGAGTATCCCTTAGGTGGAGATAGAGAATAAAGGGAATAATTAGCATAGCTGCTGTTCATAGTGTATATAAACAAGATGCAGAATTCTGTGTGGGGCACATTCATGTATCATACCGCTAAGTGATGCACTGAGTGTATGCTTTACTAAAAAGATAGGTCTTTAATCTAGTTTTGAATTTGGAGAGTGTGTCTGAGCCTTGAACATTATCAGGAAGGCTATTCCAGAGTTTAGTAGCCATAAATGAGAAGGCTCAACCTCCTTTACTCGACTTTGCTATTCTAGGTACTACTAGAAGCCCTGAGTTTTGAGATCTTAAAGAGCGGGTTGGATTGTAGCGAGACAGAAGGTTGGTTAAATAAACAGCTAGATTAGCCATCACTACTGTATATAACCTGAGAAGCAGCCTTACACACATATTTTACTTAAGGCTGCTGTCTTTTGTTGCTGTTGTATTTGAATTTGAGGATGGGTAGATGGTAGTGGTTCATGGTAGTGTTCTTGTGTCAAAAAAGGCAGCCAATCTTTGAGAAAAAGTATAAGTTCCCCTTATTTACAAACCCCCTAATGGTTCTAATGTTGGAACACAGATTAAATATTTGTAATGTAACATGAAAGATTTAATTTCTCCATTTAAACTCTATTTACCCAAAACTCTGACACTTCAAAGCAGCCATAATGAGATATGAGATAAATAAATACACACGTAAGAGTCAAGGGTTTAAATCCAAGTCTCTTCTGAGGAGAAATGATCACTCAATATGATGCACAAATTTAGGCTTGCGTTTAAATATTAATCAGCAAACAAACAGAAGTTCAAATCTTTTTGATGCTTGTGGTGGGCAAGAATGAACATCCTTGGCTCTCACATTTCAAGAAAGCTTGAATGCTGTAAACATTGTTCACTAATAAACAAATATAATTTAATAGCATTACTTTTAAGCACAATACATTAACATTTTAAGCGATTTGAGGAAAATCGACTGTTAATGGACACAAATCTCTTGGTTTTAATTAAAATATAGTAATATCAATATTAAAAAGTGCCTTGTAAGTTTTGAATTACTTGAGGGTGAGAGAATTATCATTTTAGGTGTGAATAAAATTATCTCTTTAACTCTGTAACAGTGTATTATCCTACAATCCTAGGTCCAGAAATGCAATGCATGTCTTTTTTTAGAAGTCTGTGCGAGATGCAACAGTTAAAAATGACCAAAGGGAAAAGAAATGTCTTTTTTAGGCCTCTTAGGTGGAACATTGAGTCTTGTATTAGTCACATGGCTATCTGTGTTTTATTAGGCTTAGGGCATAAACAAGAAAAAATACATTTGTTCTTCTCAATAGGTGGTGAGGAGCCAGCAACTTTCAGAGGGAGCAATTTAAACGCAGTTCCGTGCCTTTCTAATGTAAGTTCATACTGCAGAGTTCTGACCACAACACATATTTCAAAGTGCTTATTATGAGAAACCTTAATTTGCAGCTATTAATGGTTCACATACACTCAAACCATTCTTTTTTATCAAGCTCATATTGTTAATTTTGTTAGCACTTAAAGACGTTATGATATTCTATTGATAATGATAACATTTGATAAATCTGACTTGCTGGATATTAATCTCACTGGTGTCTTCTTTAGAGATGATTTACATCTGAAATGATAATTGCTTCCACATCGATAAACTTACTGAACTGCAAGCAAAACCAGTGGTCTATGGCAGTGTTTCTCAACCACGTTCCTGGAAGACCACCAACACCACATGCTTTTGATGTCTCCTTTGTCTGTGAAACCCATTACAGGTCTTTTAGTCTGTGCTAATGAGCTGATGATCTGAATTAGGTGTGTTTGGTTACACATGGGAAAGGTGTAGAGCTCGTGGTCCCCCAGGAATGTGGTTGAGAAACACTGGTCTACAGAATTTGTTAAATGAAGATGCTTTAAAGTGACCTTAAAGGAAATAAATTCACTTGATTCAGTTCTTCTGTCCTCGCAACTATTCCTTACGTCTTTCCCTCGAATCCTGAAGTGGTGGAGCTAAGACGCAAGGAAAGAGTAATGGGGAAAGCGAAGTGAGGAAACAAAGATGCACAAATATGAATTGAGAAGCACCTATTGATTTAGGCTAGCAAAAAAGTGCTCCCACTGGACCCGGAGAACCACTGAATGGAATTAAAAATTATTTTTAAAAATTGTTTAACTCTAGAAAACTTGTCATATCTCAAATAATGTAAGTGTTTTTGTGGCTATAAGTTGTTGTTGTTGTTTTTTTCCCAAAGACTATATAGACTACCTCACAAAAGTTGAATCGCCTATCCAAGTGTATTATAATTGTAAGTGTAAGTGTAATTGTTTAGGAATAACAAATAATAATTTGAGTTGATCATTTGGTATCAGAAGTGGCTTAAATAAAAAGCAAAGACCTCTAGATTACGCTTATTTTACCTAATTTCAATAAAGTCATCTGGAATGGCAAAGAAAGTGTTCTTGCAGGACTCCGAAAGTTCATCAAGATTCTTTGGATTCATCTTCAATGCCTCCTCCTTCATCTTACCCCAAACATGCTCAATAATGTTCATGACTGGCGACTGGGCTGGCCAATCCTGGAGAACCTTGGCCTTCTTTGCTTTCAGTAACTTTGATATGGAGGCTGAAGTATGAGAAGGAGCGCTACCCTGCTGAAGAGCTTGTCCTCTCCTGTGGTTTGTAATGTAATGGGCAGCACAAATGACTTGATACCTCAGGCTGTTGATGTTGCCATCCACTCTGCAGATTTCTCGCAAGCCCCAATACTGAATGTAACCCCAAACCATGATTTTCCCTTCACCTTAACTGATTTCTGTGAGAATCTTGGGTCCATGAGGGTTCCAATAAGTCTTTTCAGTTTGTGATGATTGGGATGCAGTTCAACAGATGATTCATCTGAAAAATCAACCATCTGCCACTTTTCCAATTAAACAATTAGAAGTCAAGTTGTTACTTGTTGCTCTTACAACTAGGATCAACGACAAGACTTTTGTAGTATAAAGTGAAATGTTTATTTTGCAGCTTGTGAATTACTAAGTTTCCCAGAGATAGATGGGTTGCGGCTGGAAGGGCATCCACTGCTTAAAAATGAGCTGGATAAGTTGGCAGTTCATTCCGCTGTGGTTTGATAAAAGGACTAAGCCGAAAAGAAAATGAATGAATGAATTACCAAGTATAAACCAAAATAATAAACCAAGTTAATTCATTTGTAAACATTTGTATATTGTACTGTATATGCATTATTTTCAGCCTGTTGGTCATGTGTTTATTTTGCCCTCCAGCTCTGCCCTTGAACACTATCAAGAAATTGAAGGTGATGGACATTTTGTAGACTATCTTAAGCAGAGAAGAAAACTGGAACAGACACCATGCTTAACAGGTGTGATTTATCACAAAGTGACAGAAGGCAATGTTTGTCGACTAAGCTTTTTTTAAGAATGATCTACACCACTCCCATTCTTAGACATCATTCATTATTCTAAATGAAAGAATGTGAAAGGTCACACAGAGAGTTATACATCAATAGGAGACTTAAAAAAATAAAAATGAAGCCAAGTTGAAGTGGGCAGGGTTAACAATGTCATTTTCTGTCTGGATTAATTACATTAACGGTATCCATAGAAACATCCATCATTTGTGAGGATGAATCGATTGCAGAGAAATCAAAACATTCTTTATGGAGCCATGATGAGTCTAGTATGAATGGTCAATGTTGAATTCATTTTCATGTTTTTAAGTGTCTTCTCACAGGAAGAAAAAAAAAACAGCCATTAATGCCATCACATGCATTCAATGCTGAATTGCAGCATAGAAATAAGTGGAATGGATTGTTTAAAATGGTTCCCTTCATATGAGCATTTCAAGACTATTTTTAGAAGTTTGCCACTTGAGCAAACAACGATAATAATAATAATAAAGACTTGATTCAACAAAGCAAAGTCCTCTTTAAGTTCAATTCCATAATATTTATAATAATATTAGAAATAGAAATAAATGTGGATATTCTAAAAGTAAATGCATTTTAGTTATGCTTTGTGCCCAAAAGTGTCCACAAGGGAAAAATGAAAGAGCCATAGAACCCCCTGTCTCTGCAAATAGTCAGGAAAGAGGGTGAGTCCAGCTTTGTTTAGGTGGAAGTGTCGAGGGGCGAAAGAGGAAAGGATTTGCATGAAAATGGGAGTTTCTTTACATGCGCGCTGATTTTCAGAGCGGAAACACAAACGAAGGGGAAAAAGACAGTGACTACATTTACATGGACATCAATAATGGAATTATTTGTCTTAATCTGAATAAAAAATAATAAGACTAATGTGTTGACGTGAATTTCTTTTTGAATGTTCCTTTCATGATATCGTTTTACAAGTTATAGCACATAATTCAATGAATGTCATTGCGTTACCACACTAGCCATGTTTACTCTGGAGAGTTTCATGTAATTTTGGGTATTTAATTTTTAATTTGTCAATATTATCTGCAGTTTGGCACTTTCACTTTTATTCAGGAACCTTTCATTCATGCCCTTCATGCCAAACGAGATATTGGATGCGAGGAACTGCTGAAAGAGTGTTGTTTTAATGGAATTTGATACCGAATGCCGAATGGGAGAAAGAAAAACTTTCGCATTTCTCGGTAAATGCAGAGACTGGGTAGGTGCAGAGAATAGCCTCAAACAGCCGTCTGTGTTTAGACTATCCTGTCACAAAATGCGGCAAAAATCATATGCAGTGAAAATTTTACACACCAATAATAGTTTGATTAATGTATTTACATTCAGAGAGCAGCATTTACAGTGAATCTTTAAATCCATAAAATTGTAGTAATATTACTGTAAACTTAGTAACTAAATCATTTTGACTTTAAAAACTAAAAGAATACTGCTAATGATACTAACTAACTTTGCCATCTGAATAAACTTTAACAAAGAACACTGATCACACACTTACTAAAGCTGTAAAGACAGTTCAATTTTTTTTTTTTTTCAAAAGAAGACGGGTGGCAAATTCAGATTTCACCATTTCCATATTCGAAAAGTTCTTGGGTAAAACAATGTTCCCTACAAAACTATATTGTGTCGCGTGTTAGCAGACCACTGTAATCCACAAATGTGGGCCCACACACAAGCTTCGCTCTTATCATGAGGAAATGGAAACAAAACCTTCGTTGTAGTGCATTTATAAAAACAATTCTTTTTCATCAACTTGTTTTAATTATGGTTGTCAACACAACATGGCGTCTCTCATGCCGTCTGAACACTGTAACAGGTAATAACAGTCTTCGGAGATATATCATGCATATTAATGCAGTTGCACCTCATTCACAATAGAGCGTGCTGATTGGTTCAAGCCAAGTCTTTCTCATGAATTAATGCTAAAAACTCAAAGATGTCACATTGTACCAGCAGACATCCTATCTCCACTTTGGAATTTACTCAACAATCTCATGGCCCTGACGTAGCTTTTAAAATGATTTCCCAAGCGGAAGAACGAATTTGCTCGAAAAAGCAACCAATTTTCACTTTTTAGTAAAATATATGTGTCCTAATAGTGTTATTAGCAATGTGGGGCATATATATGACTGTCAACATCAACAACATCAAACAAAAATGAGTTTTGGTCTTTTGTGATCTTTAAAGGTCTGCAGTATAAGGTATGCTTGGGGGTTAAAGCGTACACTAATATTTGATTAAGTATAGTAAAGCTAGTCAAGCTACAGCACCATTCAAGTTTTGATAATGATTGGCTGCCTCCAAAATTGCATACTTCCATACTACTGTATATAGTATGCTAAAAACAGTATGCGAGACGAGTAGTTTGTTAAAATTCATAGAGTTCGAAAAACAGTATGCGAGAACTTACCTGGATGACCTATGTAATACTTCCTTTGAGATTTTGAAGTTCGCATCTGATGGACTCTACACTATCCCATAAAGCTTTGCGAGAGAATTCATGAATGGGAGTAGACGCAAAATGCGTGGGTAATGTGATCCTGACAAAATGGTGGATATAGTACATCCAATTTTCATTCATACTACTCACATTCATACTATATCAAACGGTTTAGTAAATTGTAATTTTAAATGTAGTACCTACTGAGTAGTAGGCGATTTCAGATGCAGCCCTATTCTTTTGTTGTATAATTATTCCAGTATGAACTTAATTTTGTAGCTCTTATTCCTTTTTACCATCACTGTCTATATCCCATTCATTTTCAAGTGTATGTGAGCATTGAATGGTTATGTGCTTGCGTGTTTTTCACACACACACTCACACAAAACCCAGCCATTAATGGCATCACATGCATCCAATGCTGAATTGCAGCGTAGAACGAATCGTCACGTTACGGTGGATCAAGCCTCCCTCGGAAGCGGTCAGAGTCGAGCAGGTTCCCTCTATCAGAACAGACCTTTTAAAGCCCTGCCTTAGGGTCCTGTCTCTGAGACGATTCGCCTGAGCAGAGGAGACACGTGGACCAGATCCAAGAGAATCAGCACAGAGTGTGTGGCGCTGCAGTCTGACACATTTTGTGAGCTGAATTCTAAAGCACCACCTTCAAAGGTTGACAGACTTCAGGGCATCTGCCGCAGAAGCTCTTCCTCTGGAACATCTCTATGGTGGGATATCTTAGACTGACACACTGTTGATTTATGCTTTCTTCAGCTCAACTGCTCAGAATGACAGGCTTTACGTTTGCAAGACTCATGAGCCACGTGACTCTCCACACTCAATAAGTCTTTGTTATGTGATTTGGGAGCTCACTTCAGTCGGGTTAGCCCACATTTCATTCGGTCAGATGAGGACATTGCTGGGGTATATTGCTACTGTATGGTGGACTCACTAAATACAATTTCATGCACTCACTTTATTGTTGATTTGTGTGTTACAAGTTTTAAACAAAAGGAGACAATGTCTGTGACAATGGTGATTAACTTGAATGCAACTTTTTTTTGTTGTTGTGCATTTAGAAAATGATTGACAGTCATTAAAAAAATATCTAATAACCTTCCCTGTCAAAATGTGTTTTCCAATTTTTCTGCAGGATTTATTACCTGCTAAGTCCAATCCAAGCTCATTCTGAAAACGTAATCCCGCGGACGTTTCTGGAGACAGCGGAATACGTCCCGGGGGGTACGTACGGCTGCGTTTATTTTTTTCAAGCGAACGCTGCGGGGCAGTGTGACGCTGTTCCCTTTCGCGCTTGCCTTACCTCCTTGTGGAGGGCTTCCCCGCTGCAACCTGTTTGTCCACTCAGCTCAGCGTGTACGTCGGCAGGCTCGAGATGCAGAGACGAGTTGACCACGGCGACCGGTTTCGAGTCCGGGGAAGAGCAGTTCCAGCAATCAGGTAAGACAAAAACAGAATCCCAAAAATTAAGTAAACGAGTTTCGTAACAAGGTGAGAACGCGGCAAAATCCGAAAACGTGGTAGAAAAAAAAAAATCAGGGCTTTTATTTTTTGGATGGCTTTTGTAAACTGTTGCTCGGGTTTAGGGAAGCGAGCGGGCGGGCGGGCGGGTCGATCGGTAAAATTGGTTGGGTTCAGGGAAGGAGGAGGGCGAGTCGGCCGATTGACCGGTCGGGCAGTCAATCATCCGGTCAGTCGGACAGCGGCCTCCGGCGGGTTCACACTAGTACAGCTCGCGCTCGCGAGAGGCGTCTGAGGTCCGAAAAAGCACACAACAGCGGCCTCTTGCGGATTCGCGAAAACAAAAACTGCAGCCGTACGTACCCGCCGGGACGTATTCCGCGGTCTCCAGAAACGTCCGCGGGACTAAGTTTCCACAATGAGCCTGGGTTGGCTAAGTCTCACCTTAAAGCAACACAGGCTCATTGTGAATACATAGCCCCGTATACATATCTGGAGAGAGCAAAATACGTCCCAGGGGGTATGTTTTTTTGCAGTTAAGGTTTTCACAAATCCACCAGAGATCGATGTGTCCACTTTTTCCAAGGTACGTATAGTTGCATTTCATCTTTAAAATGAACGCTACGGAACAAAATGGAGCCAGTGACGGCTTTTATTTCTTTTCATGTTTTTCTGCTGTTACCAGATTGTCCAGTGGCTCACTGTGTATGCTGGTGGATTTAAGACGAGGAGTTGACAGTGATGACGAGATTCGAATAACGGTTTCAGAAAGCAGGTAAAACAAAAACAAATCCAAACAAACAGTAAATAACGGGGTGAGAACATGGTAGGATCTGAAAACGTGGTAAAAACCAGGCGACGGCAAGGGCTTTTCTTTTTCTGAATTGCTTTTGAAAACACTATCGGTTGGGTTTGGGGAAGGGGGTGTATGTGGGTGATGGGTAGGTCGGTCAGTCAGTCGGTCAACAGCGGCCTTTGTTGGATTTACAGATTCACACGGGAAGAGCAGACGCAAATGACACTCGTGAGAGAAATTGAGATCTAAAAAGACGTACACAGCGGCCTCTGGTGGATTTACAGATTCACACGGGAAGAGCAGATGCAAATGACATTCGTGAGAGAAATTGAGATCTAAAAAGTCGTACACAGCAGCCTCTGGTGGATTTGCGAAAACAAAAACTCCAAAAAAAAAAAAAAAAACTGACGTCTTTTGCCCTTTCCAGAAATGTTTGCCAGGGTATGTATTTATAATGAGCCTGG
Organism: Danio rerio; assembly: GCF_052040795.2. Classification (NCBI taxonomy): domain Eukaryota; kingdom Metazoa; phylum Chordata; class Actinopteri; order Cypriniformes; family Danionidae; genus Danio; species Danio rerio. The sequence continues at coordinate 41,933,554 of NC_141029.1, read as the reverse complement.
GTTGACTTAAAGGCATAGCTTACCCAAAAATGAAAATTCTGTCATCATTTGTTCAAAAACTTAAAAATTGAAATCCTTCCTATTGCTGTACTCAAAAGAAGACATTTTGAAAAATGACTTTTATTGTATTTTGTTTCCTACTATGGACGTCGGTGGTTTCCAGATACTATCATCCAGCTACAAGTTCACTTCTAAATGGCTGAAAAAAAAAAAACTAATAAATACTTTGGGGTGGCCTAGTCAAAATCCTGACCTGAATCAAATTGAGATGCTGTGGCATGACTTTAAAAAGGCAGTCCATTGCTAGAAAAACCTCCATTGTGGCTGAATTACAACAATTCTGTTGTGGACCAAAATCTCTTCACAGCACATTAACAGGCTAAAATGAGTAATTGCACAATGCTTGATGGCAGTTTTATTTACTATTTATTTTTTATTTTTTTTTATTTTTTTGCCTAGGGTGGCTCAACCAGTTATTAGATTTAGTGGCAAACACACAGGGCTGTGCATTTTTGTATTTTCCCTTAATAAAAAAACCTTTGTATAAAAACTGCATGATGTGTTTACTTGTATTATCCTCACTGATATTTGCACTTGTTTTGATAATCTGAAACATTAAAGTATGCCAAACTATAATTCTTAACATTTTTCTAACAATGTTTTGATCACCAACAGCTTATTCACCTGATCTGCCACTACGTGAAACTGACACTTATAATCCGACTGTGTACAGTAATTGCTTCGCAATAAAGCCATTTCAAGTTTTGGCAATAATATTCTTTTGTTTATGCCTGTGATAATTATGAGTAAAATGTCATCATTGTGAACCACACATCGCCACCTTGAGGAATAAAGGCAAGTTTCATTTATTAAGTCATCAAATACTTTGAATTAAAGAGGTCAGTTCACCCAAAAATAAAAATGCAGTCATTATCCATGCATACTCCACTTGTTCTAGACCTTTTGGAGTTTCTGTCTTCTGTTAGACACATTATAATTGTTGCACAAGAAAAAATATATATAATATTTATGCAATACATAGTGTACAATGGGTAGCTAGCTACAGTAGATACTTTATACACTTTTTACAAAAACAATACAATACATACATGATTAGAAAACAGACACTTCATTACTGCATACTTCAATGTTTTATAGTTCACTTGGAATATTGTATATAAATAATATTGTGGAATGAATTAATTATTTTAATATATTAAGAAATTAACAAGGGGGAGGCTGGTCAATGACATCCTGAAGATGCCTGTGTATGCTTTTAAGGGTCGAAATGTTACTGATCGATCCATTTTCAAGCTTTTGCTATATTTTTTAACAAAGTGTATTTAGAATATATGCTATTAGATGCATTTAACAACAGGGATGTTCTTTAAAGATTGTCTACTCTAGTGTTATACACCACCATTTTTAGTTTGGGCTATTTATTTACACTACAAATGCATTTTGGGGGCTTGAAAATGCTCATTATTCAAATAAGTTTAATCATATTTTTTTTCGAGAATTATATTGGTATATTCTTCATGGAAACTATAAAAGAAATATTGTGCATTACAGTTTTAGGCATCTGTGAGTACTCCAAAACAACAATGGTGGATTGTGGGCCCATACTGTGTGTGCGCAGACATGTTATGTTATTTTACATCAGCAACTATTAGCCTGAAATACATTTAATGGGACAACATTGTGTAATATGCTGAAAATATTAAATCTATTACAGAGAAAGGTATACATAAGAGAAAGGGATACATAAGTTTACTATTTGTTTATCACGTCCTGAGCATGTACATGCACCTGACATGACTTTTTGAATCTTGAATCGTATCTCACGCCTTCATTTTTATGCCATATAGATTGTGTTTTATTATGCTCTGTGAAATTTGCTTCACAAAAATGTGCCCTATGTTTGCAAAGGATGTTAATAATTTGCACTGCTCCCCTTTGAACAATGTAGGGCTGTCTGAAAACAAGGCAAAGGGAATGTATACATTTTGTAGCTTTGATCAGTCAGGCAGGTGGGAGAACGAGCTTGGATGAAAACATTTAGATGTGTTTAAAGGAAAGAGAGGGGGATGTGGAAAACGACTACACTTTGCGGTGAAAATCTCGACGGACATATTTTCAGGGTATTCATTATCTGCAACTGCCTCTATCCTTCTCTCTCAAGCGGCAATTGGTGCATGATGTAGCATAAACATTTCATTACTTGGCAGGGGCAAATGTATGATATTTATCTTCTCAACATGTTCAACATTTCACATCAAGTGAATCAAAAGATCTCTGAAACTGACATCCCTCTGTTTGGCTGAAATCTGATTTTAGAATCCAAAAATGAGTTATGTATATGTATGTTTTGCATACTGGCTATAAATATATTAATGTATAATGTTACATGGCTACTAGGCCACAGCTATATCACCCTGCTGCCCAAGATTGGTTACTCGCTGAAGCTAAGCAACAAGGAAAACTAGGTTGCTGCTGGAAGTGGTGTTAATGAGGCCAGCAGGGGGCGCTCAGCCTGAAGTCTGAGTGAGTCCTAATGTCCCAGTAAACTGTCATTGAGTAACGTCTTTCGGATGAGACGCCTAACCGAGGTCCTGGCTCTGTGGTGATTAAAAATCCCATGGCACTTCTTGTAAAAAATAGGGGTGTAACCCCAGCGCTTTGGCCAAATTCCCTCCAATTGCCCTTACCGATCATGGCCTCCCAATCATCCCCATCCACTGAATTGGCTGTATCACTTCCTCTCTACACCCCCTAGTCATCGCATCATCCAAGTGGATGCTGCACACTGGTGGTAGTGTGAAGAGACCCTACTAATGATCGTTAAGCACTTTGGGTGTATGGCCATACACACTTAATGCGCCATATAAATACACATTACATTACATTATATGTTTATCCATAGATAAAGTACCTAGAATCACTTACAGAAGCTTGAAGTTTATTATTATTTAAGAAATATTTATACAGCTTTTGAATACATTTCTTTTAAACAACCTTGTTTTACATGCACAATATTACTCACTTCTGACGGCTCAACTACATGTTGCTCAGCTAGAGTATACAGTAGTAGAAGAATAAGTTATTCTAATTGTGACCTTGCACTCTTATGTGAAAAAGTTAGTAGCTCAAAATAATGATTGTAAACTTGTCCTAAAAGGAAAAAAAAAAAGTAATATAAAATATAAAAAAATAAAATAAAAAACACAAATACAACACAGTCCAAATCAAAATGTGCATTCCTATGTGAGTGGATGAATAATTAGCCTACTAGTCATATTTTTGCAGTTTTTAGGCTGGTAGGTATTGTGTTTGTTTACAACGTCAAATATCTGTGCTTATGGTTTGTGGAGTCCTACTATATAGGCATTTGTATAAAATTTATATATATATATATATATATATATATATATATATATATATATATATATATATATATATATATATATATATATATTATTTTTATTTATTTATTTATTCATTTTTTAAATTGGTCGTTTTATGGACACGTATGGAGGTACTTACACTGCCATCTAGTGGTGTCAGAATTGTATAACACTCTACGGTCAAAATTCAAAATGGCGGCGAACACAATGGAAGATCCAAGTGGTAGCGCCATACACAAACGTCCATCAGGTAAGAAGTTTCATATTTCATAATCATTTTTCATAGCTTATTCTGATTTACATATTTATAAAGCCTTGTATATTTGTCATAACATGCAAATTTGATAAAAGGGGTGTAAAACCAGCATCTTTGTAGGTCTCTAAACATGATGTACACGTATGTGTACTTATGGACTGATGCTCCTCGAAACTGCTAATATGCTAGTAAACAAAGAAAAAAAAGCTAACTCTGGTGCAGCTAAAAAGCTGTACATGGTCCCAATAAAATAAATAACAAGTAAATCAATAAATAGATACTTTACCCTATAGCACAAGCTATAAAATAGATATAGAAAAAATACTTTATTTATACTTTATTCTAAAAACTTAGATCAAGGTAAAAAAAAAAAAAAACACTTTAGTTTTCTTTAAATATGCATTTATGTTTACCTAATTATCCCAATGACTCCAATATGATTGGTTCAGTGATTCGTTTGTTCCCAAACCCCTCCTTAGACAACAACAACACACAGTCATTATTAATCCACACAGTGGCAAAAGCTGAACTAATTTTGAAATTTGACAAATGACAGAAGATTGCACAATCGCATTGCTATTTGTAGGGTAAGTGGCACACATCGCATTTTCAACTTGGCTTTAGACGCAATATGAGAATATAAATCGTTAACCAGATACAGTACAAGCCTCGTAAAGTGATTACAAGTAACAAAATACACTTAAATACCTATATTGCAAGCTAGAGAAAACAAGCTGTGTACTGATAAAGTTTCTGTTAGGCTCTGACAAAGTCCCATACATCAATTGTCTTTTCTGATCCTTCCTTTAACAAACGGCCAAGGAATCTCCTGTTGCCGGTTATATTATTGCATTAACCTGAACGGTCACTTATCTTCAGTAATGATCAGTCCCACACACACTTGCACTCCGTTAGTGACTAAAGAGAAAGGCGTGTTCATGTTTTACCAGATCCGGCACTTCATATTTGGTAGTGTTTCGTGTCAGCATCGATACGAACAGACAAAACATCCAGATGAACTACAAATCATTTAAACGACTCTTGAGATGAATCTTTTTTTTTTTTTTAAATCTATATTTTTAAACAAGGTGCACTTTCAGATTTAAATATCATCTGGATGATTTCATTCACTTAGCTGTGCTGCACACTCTATGGAAGGTAATTTCCAAACACCCAAAATAGGGGCTCTTTACAAAAAATAAATAAATAAATAATAATAAATAAAAATTGAACAGATATGGCATTATGAATTGATGGGGCGGGGGCACTTACATCACCAGTAGGTGGTGACAAGTCACTGCAAAAGTTCACTGTAAATTGCTAAACTATACCATATATTATAAAATAACAAGCAATAACTTAAACATTAGTTTCACTGCATGAGAAAATGGACGTGAGGTGTGAGAGTGTGAGAATAGTGTCAATTGCCTGAGTATCATGCTGAATGTGTGAGAGTTGACAGCCTTGATAAAAACACAAACATGCTGCTTTTTAAAAATACATTTATAGAGCATGTATTTTTTTGTCACATTCATATTTAATGGAGCATTTGAGTGTTTTTAAGGTATTTAACCATGCTCATCAATATTTTGTAATAACTCTACGTGCCTTGGTAATGTTGAAGGGAAATAAATAACTTTTTTTTTTAGTTCTTGCAATCTGTCAATCACATGCGTGACTAATAAGACACCTCAACAGACTGTGCAGCATCTTTTTTTCTGCTAAACTTTTTTCACTCAGATGTACTTCATAATATGGAAGAAAAGACTTAAAATATTCAACCCAGCCCTTGAGATTCTTGTAGTTAAATTTGATATTCACTTTTGGCTAGTGAGGAAGTCATTATCAGTTTATGAAAACGGTTAATGTACCAGAGTTTGTTTGCCTTTTTGGTGCGGTTTGTTTGGAAAGGTGTGAAAGAGGCAGGTGCACACCGAATGCAGATTAAACAAGTGTACAAAAACCTGCTCGAAGAGGTGGTCTCGGTATGTTTCAAACCCTGAGGTGTTTGTTTATGATGAGAACTTGAACCTACCTCAAGCTGAACCAAATGCAAAAAGTACTTTGAATTTTGGACTAAAGCAGCTGCCGTAGTCACTGCTGCATGAGAAAAAAAGTTATTTGACAATTTACTGCAGTTCTTAGACAAATGTGGAGTTGTGAGGAGGTCCAGAGTGTCTGCTGACTTTTCCTCCACTCGTTGTTTACTTCTGTGTGTTGCTCACATGAATATGCTGTTCATTAATTCTGACCAATCAAAATGCAGTTCAGGAAATTTTTTTAGTCAATGACTAATGTGATTATTGTCACATGACTGTTTTTATACTGCAATATGTAATTTTTAACCTTGGTCTAGACCAAAGAAAAAGTACTAGGTGTGAGTTTAGAACAAGTATGTGTAAGAATGGGCGAGGCAGTGGCACATTAAGTAGTGCTGTCGCCTCACAGCAAGAAGGTCGCTGGTTCGAACCTCGGCTCAGTTGGCATTTCTGTGTGGAGTTTGCATGTTCTCCCTGCCTATGCGTGAGTTTCCCTCGGGTGCTCCAGTTTCCCCCACAGTCCAAAGACATGTGGTACTGGTGAATTGGGTAGGCTAAATTGTCCGTAGTGTGTGTGTGTGTGTGAATGTTTCCCAGAGATGGGTTGTGGCTGGAAAGGCATCCGCTGTGTAAAAACTTGCTGGATAAGTTGGCGGTTTATTCTGCTGTGGTGACCCCGGATTAATAAAGGGACTAAGCCGACAAGAAAATGAATGAATGAATGTGTAAGAATACTTGATGTATGCAAGTTCCTGAACTTTAAAAACATTACCAAGACTTTTGGGGTTAAGCAGTCTCCATTTAAACTCAATATTTCTTCCCCAGCATTCTCTATATCTCTCAATAATTGACCCTCCCTGCAATTTCATCATGCGGCTCTTGCAAGCCCATAATGCACTGCCTCTAGCCTCGGATTGGTGGCTGTAGATAAGACAGTGCATGGCAGCCGCAAGAACCTGCTATAGTGTTATGGCATAGACGCCATGTCTGGGGTCACACAGGCTAATTGGTTTGTGCACAATGGGAACAGATCATTAACCATGTCACCCTCGAGAGAACACAGTTCTCTCAGCTCCAATTAATGGGAATTTTCTCCACTACGAAGACAGCTTTAAGTAGACAGTGGAGCTGTTTGAGCTATTCTTTAATACCCAGATTTTCAAGGGCCTATCAAGGGCCCCCCCTGCAACACCTGAATATGACCCCAAGCATATCATTTCTAAAGCATTTCTGGTATTTAGTGTATTTTAATTACATTCTTGGCACACTCATTAGGGTGAACCAGAGTAGTCGTCTAATTTCCTCGTTGTGAAGGTCATTGTTAAAGTCTGTATGAAGCAGAAATTGGTGGAGACTTTTAATTTGGTGTGATGACGTATTTTCAACTCAAAGGCAATGTTGAGTGGGGGGTGGGGTTTCAGTTTTGCACTGGAGTGGCTGAGCATATTTCACCCTAGCTGTCAAACTGACTTCATCAGATAAAGACTGTAATTCCAGAGAGAAAGCAAATTGTTAAATATTGATTAAAGATTACCAAAACAAACAAGTTTTTTTTTCTTTTTTCCATTCGAATTGAGTTAACAAAAACATATTGATTAACTTCAAAACTAATGCCGTGGTCAAACTGCACTTTTTGCCCCTTAGACAAACAATCATACACAAGCAAATGTGACGGACCAGAAACTCAAGCTTGTGTGCTAAGTTTCACCGTTCGCTGCGTTAAAGTTCACGCATGGTGAACACTGGCCTGTGAAATTGCATTAAGTGGCTGTGTGAGATCAATCGAAGATCAAAACATGACCTCTCTGGACAAAAATTTAAAATATGGACCAATTGCATGCTTTTTTTTAAAAAGTCTAATCATCTCATTTAATCCCGCCCCTTTCTGCATTTCCGTACAACAGAATTTCACGCGCTCAAACTCTAATGTAACCGCAGCATTACAATGTGAGCAAGGAAAACAAGTAATTTTATTTTAAAAAATCTTTCTTTCTTTCTTTCTTTCTTTCTTTCTTTCTTTCTTTCTTTCTTTCTTTCTTTCTTTCTGTCTGTCTGTCTGTCTGTCTGTCTGTCTGTGTCTGTCTGTCTGTCTGTCTGTCTGTCTGTCTGTCTGTCTGTCTTTCTTTCTGTCTGTCTGTTTGTTTATATCTTTCTTTCTGTCTGTCTGTCTGTCTGTCTGTCTGTCTGTCTTTCTTTCTGTCTGTCTCTTTCTTTCTTTCTTTCTTTCTTTCTTTCTTTCTTTCTTTCTTTCTTTCTTTCTTTCTTTCTTTCTTTCTTTCTTTCTACATTTTTTCAGAGGTCAAATGGCCAGACTGGTCTGAGATGATAGAAAGGCACCAGAAACTCAGATGCTATCATGTCAATATGGACCAAAAACTCGTAGGAACATTTCCTGTACCTTGTTGAATCTATGCGACTTAGGAGTAAGGCAGTTCTGAAGGCAAAAGGGGGTCCATCTCGGTACTATTAAGGTGTACCTAATATACTGTATTTTAACTTTTACTGTTAAAAGCTATTTGTTACCATTTAATTAGTAACCAATAAAGTTGTGGTAACTAATAACCTTACCTTTTCCAAATTTGATAGTTATGCAGTGTGCACCTTTTGTAAAGCTGCTTTCAAACAATAATTATTGTGAAAAAAGCTATACACATAAACCTGAGTTAAATTGAATATCTATTAAGTCATTCTTAAACTTTTGGCATGGCTTCATCACATCGTTAAAGTTTGTCTTGACAAACTTATTATCCTCAGTTTATTATTAGTGCACCTCAGGTACAATATTTCACCGTTTAATTAATGGTTTGAAATTAAACTGCAGTAAATTAAAGAACTATAAACGATCACTTTAAATAGAAGTTCATTCAGAGGTCAAACCAGATGCACATAATTGAACGTGTTGTGCAGACGTATATTTATGATGCTTGAGGTGGCGTTTCGTGAAGTAGTTAATTAAGACCAAAAGAGATCAAATAGGGCAGACTGCTATATTAGTCTTCCTCTCGTCCTCATCATCATTCAGAGCAGGAAGCAGGTTATCAGTGCTGTAGCTCTTCATTTAGGGAGTACGGGGCCAAGATAAATTCCACATCATTGCAATCTAATGATGTTGCATCTCATGCCGATGTATTTACTGTAGGAATCTCATATAGAAATCTGACATGGAAATATATGCAAATTAAATAAATGACAAACAAGTTCTTTGATTTTACATAGAGTTAAAGTCAAAATTACTAGCCCTCCTGTGAATTATTTTTCTTTTTCAAGTACTTCCCAAATTGTTTAACAGAGCAGGGAATTTTTCACAGTATTTAATGTTTTCTTATGGAGAAACCCTTTTTGTTTTGTTTTTTTTGGCTAGAATAAAATCAGTTTTTATTTTTTAAACCCTTTTAAGGTCAATATATATTTATATTTTTCAATTGTCTATAGAACAAACCGTCGTTATACAATGATTTGCCTAATTATCCTATTTAACCTAGTTAAGCTTTTAAATTGCATTTTAAGCTGAAATATCTAGTAAAATATTATGTATTGTCAGATAAAAGAAATCAGTTATTAGAAATTGGTTATTAAAACTTGTGTTTAGAAAGTGATGGACAAATCTTTTTTTTCGTTAAACAAAAATATATACAGGGGCCTAATAATTTAGAAGGGCTAATAGTTCTGACTTTAACTGTTTATATCATATATGTACAATATTTAAAAAATTGTAAACTTTTTTTAACCATTAAAATTACAAATGTAAAGACATGGATACAGTAGATGACAAATAGGCAGTAGTCTACCAATTTTGAAGAAAATATATAGATATATTTATGTAGTTTGAAGTCTGTTTGAGAATAAATAAGTAGTCACTAACTTTATAAATTTTTATAAAGTTTTTTACTTCATGTCTCATGAGACTTGTTGTACATAAATAGAGGTGTCACAGCCAAAAAACAACAAAACTACACTTTATATTGGTTTCAAAAAAGAAAATATGTGAAAGATTCTGAGATAAAAAGTAAACAGGTGTATGTCATGGGCTTTAACAGTAGGCTTCAGGCACATGATCTTGAATATTTTGAGTACCTTGTAGAAACTATGCAATGAAAGATTACGGCAGTTCTAAAGGTATAAGAGGGTCTGGTACTAGTAAGGTGTACCTAATAAAGTGGCCGGTGAGTGTATATCACAAACACGTGAAATTCAATTCAATTCAATTCAGCTTTATTTGTATAGCGCTTTTACAATGTAGATTGTGTCAAAGCAGCTTCACATAAATGGTCATAGTAACTGGAACAGTGTGGTTCAGTAACTGGAACAGTGTGGTTCAGGTTTTAGTGTTTAAGTTCAGTTCAGTTCAGTTTAGCTCAGTTCAGTGTGATTTAATCATTACTGAGAGTTCAAACACTGAAGAGCCAATTCATCGATGCGTAGCTCCTCCAATCCTGAACCATGCGAGGCAGTGGCAACAGCGGAGAGGGAAAAAAAACTTCACCTGATGGGAGTGAAGAAAAAAAACCTTGAGAGAACCAGACTCAGTTGGGCACGACCATTTTAATTTCTCCGCTGGCCAAAAGTCTTGTGCAGAACTTCATTCGCCGTGGTTTATGCTGGAAGATGGCCTCAATGAAGACTCGTCTGTCCCTGGAGCGTTGCTGGAATCAGACTCATGTTCTCCACTCCCCACGACCATCAGCGCAGCAGCAGCTCAGGATATGGCCTGGTCCCGGATATGGAATCCTTGGGATCATCACGTCGCTGGTCTTGGATCCAATCAGTGACTACGCCTAATCTGAGGACCTCGGGATGAGTATCCCCAGGTGAAAATAGAGAATAAAGAGAATAATTAGCGTAGCTGCTGTTCATAGTGTATATAAGCAAGATGCAGAAGCCAGTGTGGAACCCGCTAGGTGATGCATTGAGTGTATGCTTTACTAAACAGATAGGTCTTTAATCTAGTTTTGAACTGGGAGAGTGTGTCTGAGCCTCGGACGTTATCAGGAAGGCTATTCCAGAGTGTAGGAGCCATGAAAGAGAAGGCTCGACCTCCTTTACTTGATTTTGCTATTCTAGGTACTACCAAAAGCCCTGAGTTTTGAGATCTTAAAGAGCGAGTTGGTTCGTAGCGAGACAGAAGGTTGGTTAGATAAACAGGAGCTAGATTATTTAGAGCTTAATCCAAATATGAACTTGTATGTCTCATATATATATATATATATATATATATATATATATATATATATATATATATATATATATATATATATATATATATATATATATATATATATATATATAAACAGCATATATATAAACAGCATATATTGCCATTTATCAGATTACTGTGTGGGAATTTAAGAGTGTGAGGTTTCGTTAGAGGCGGTTGGTTAAAGTTGGTTTGATTATCCAGAGAGCTACAGTAAGATATAATCTTGTCAGCTTACCTAGTGCAGCTAAAATGAGACACACTGCGGTGCGTCTGTTTCTGATCTTGAGTTGATAATGAATTGCTGGCTATTTATTCTTAAATCTGGAGGATAGACTGCAGCCGTTGACATGGTTATTATTATTTTTTTTGGGTACTCTTTCCTCTAAATCTGTCACTGTGGGGTGAGCATTTCATCAGCTTCATTCGCACAATCCTTGCCTGCAGCCTTTCTACAAAGGCCAGAAGATTTTCAGACAAAACACCCAAGGCGTTTTGTCAATGTTTTGGCACCTGTATCAGCTCAATTACTTAGCGGCCTCATCCGTGCATGGGATTGGAATGTGCTCCATGGCAGATTCCCATTTTGCTCCTCATCACGGTGTAATTAGAGAGAGATGGCGAAGATTGAATTTGCGAGGCGCTTTGCGTGGCACCGTCTACGGATCCCTCACTGGAGGGAACAGTATCTGGTAATTGAGAGGTGTGCTGGGAAAGAAGTGGAGGTTGAGGGAACAGCTGTATAGAGGTGTTAAGACTCATTTAATGTTGAGGGCTGACAGTGCTGAGGAAGGCAGGGACTGGAAATGGCAGCTTGCTACAACAGCTTTCTGCAATTAGAGGTGTTTTGGCTCGTGTGGCTTTTCTCTGTGGATGTGTCCCCTTTTTGATATCTTCCCCTCTTAATGTTGACACTGGCGAAGATTACAGTTTGCTCATAACAGCTTGGTGGCTTCTAGGTAAGTAGATTTAAACCCCAAAGTCCTAGATGCTTGGAACATGAGCCGAGGGAGTCATGTTGATCGGAATTATTAATAGAAAATGATGCTTACTGTGTTCCTGACATAATTTACTAATATTCAGTCATCAATGGATTGATTGGTTGTTTGATTAAAGAAGACCTAATATGCAACAATCAATTTTATAAGGGGTTTAAACACACTGTGTGGCAACAGTCTGTGAAAATAACCAGCTTCTAATGGTAAACATGCTATCTCCCTAAATTAGCATCCATCCATCCATCCATCCATCCATCTATCAGAGTTTGCTCTTAGCTGATGATTAATTAGAAGGTGTTTTTGACATGCTGCTTTGCATCAGAAGATTCTCGAACCTGGGGCTTCTTCTCGTTTTGTAGGGTGAGAGTGAAGTTTGAGCTCAGGTAAGTATTAAAAGCTCCCCTGAATTAGTTCTTTGGTCCTGTTATTGAATATTGGCAGTTGCCATGGCGTTATAGACCGCTAACTGAACGCATATGTTTGTGTGTTGGAGGCCTAGAACTAAATACGTATATACTGTGCCAACTAGGTTAAATCAATTCACTTATACTGCATATCTTTGGACTGTGGAAGAAAATCAGGGAACCTGGGGAAAACCCATGCTAGCATGGAGAAAACATGTAAACTCCACACAGAAACACCAACTGGCGTTTAAGAAGTAGGACTGTAAAATATATTGAAATTTTTAATGAATGGTTAAAAGTAAACAAGCAATCAAACCATGTTAAAGGGATAGTTCACACAAACGATTAACATTTCCTCACCATTTACTCACATTCAAGTGGTTTTATAAATTTTTTTCACCAAGATATTCTGACTAATATTGGAAAAAAAAGCAGGAATTGACTTCCTTCGAAAAAATTTTAAAAAGTTAATCGCCTTTTTTCTGTATCAGTGCTGGTAAGGTTTACTTTAGACGATGTGTAATTTTTTATATATTTAAGCATTAAACTTTTAATGCCATTTTCTAAAAATGTTACCACAAGTATGGTTTTACTTGACCTTTTGATTCAAATTAATGCTATATTAGCAAATTAAATAAAAAGTTGTAAGTCCTATATTTCATCAAAATGAATAAATGTGAAAACTATTGCCTTATCCTCAGATTTGAAAAGTGCAGTCTTTCTCAGTGTAGAAAGAAGGTAAGATTAGATGCATATTTAGATGTATCTGACATTTCATCATCAGAATATACCACATTCACTTACAGACATCAGATCTTCCACTGGGTTCTTTTCGGCCATCAAGAAGCTCTAAAATGCGGGTGATAAGAGAATGTTACATTATTTTCATAATTTTTTTTATTTTTGCCCAACTTTTTTTCACAGAATATCATCTGTCACACATTTTGCACACTGTTGAATATATATTTTAGTTTGTCCGCTTTAGCAGGCTCCCACAGTGTCTTTATACTGACAGTGGGCAACATTGTTATGACAAAATGAAACTTGTTTTCCGCCTGCTGTGTGTATGTATTGTACTGTATATTTTGTTTTGTATGTATTTTGCAACTGAATGTTGATTGCTAGATTACCCCTAGCCAGAAAAATCTTTCTGGTACCTCTGCCGTTTACTTTCTGCTTAAACAGACAGTGGCTAAACATAATCTAGTTTAATAATTTAAATAGTTAAAATGATTAGATTCCTTAATTCCAGAAACTTTAGTAGTTGGCGATTAATAAATTTAGGATACTTTATTAACAATTACAAAGACCAATTTCTCATTTTTTTGATCACTTTTCCAAAACAATCTTTGCAATTCTCATTACCAACTAATTACAGCTAATTACACATTTAAAATGCACAATAAAACTCCCCAAATACTTCAAACATTTGTCAAATCAGTTCATTCTTCCATAACACAAACTGTTGTTCATGCAAAGATCTGGGAAAACATGTTTACATTATTTATTATTTAGCAGATGCTTTTATCTAAATTGCCTTACAAATAAAACATTAAAAGCAATCTGAACAACAAAAAGATAAACAGTTTATAAGTGATGTGACAAGTCATACACTGTAAAACCCCAAACAACATTTGAGGAAATAAATTGTAACAAATCATTTTAAAAAAAAAAAGTAAAAACTGAGTTTTTTCAAACCCAATTAGTTAAGGCAACTCAAACCATGTGTGGAAACCGATTGCTACAAACCATTTGAGTTAACAACTAATCTACATGAGTGCTGTGAACTTACTCCATTTAAATAATGAGGTATTTAATTAACCCAATAACCTTCAACACTGAGTTCAAAACTCTTTTCATTCATTCATTCATTCATTCATTCATTAAGCCCCTCCAGCTGCAACCCACCACTGGGACACACCCATACATTCTTATTTTAGCTTACCCAATTCACCTATACTGCATATATTGGACTTTTGGGGGAAACCAGAGCACCCAGAGGAAACCCACGCGAACGCTGAAGAACATGCAAACTCCACACAGAAATGCCAACTGACCAGCCGAGGCTCGAACCAGCGACCTTCTTGCTGTGAGGCGACTACCTACTGTGCCACTGCGTCACCCTCAAAATCTTTTCAAAGAAGTAGAATTAGCTTTCTGTAAATTTTACTACACTAGTTTTTACATAAAACTACACTCATTTCATTTGATAAAATTGACTTTTGGGCTTTACAGTGTTGTTAATCTAACAAACATTATATCAAGTATGTTTTTCATACATATATATGATAGATAAATATAACATAAATGGAGACCACTAGTAATAAGTGAAGTGTTGACCAAAAAAAGAGACTTGAATATTTATGACTTGAAAATGCCTAAAGCTAGATAGACACGCAACAACCAATGTAAAGGTCCATAAAAGTTATTGTTGTGCCTCATGTGGCACCAAAATGTGCTGTTCACTACAAGAATGCAAGCATTTGGAGAATAAAATGTATAATTTTGTGTAACTTTCCACAATATTTATATACAGTTTGATATTACATATTTTAAGCTCAAGAAATACAAAAAATCTACTGTGAAATTTCAAAACTGTTCAAAAAACTTGTTTTTAAATTATGGGAAATAGGGCTTGGTGGCCACATATGTGGACAGCACATTTTAGCTCTTAAGTGGCTATTTAAAATATTTTGAATGCTTTATATTTTGTTACAGACTTACAGTGTCCTCCTGCAACTGATTTGCAGCATATGAAATGTCACAAGCACTATTTTTAACGGTCCAAAATGGGGAAAAAATGTTGTTTTTAATATCTGATAGTCAAATGTAAATGTTCAAAAAATGTAAATATTATATATACATTAAAAAAACAGTCAGGAAAAAGTGTTTTATATAAATTCGGACCCCGAGTCCACATGGACATGATTTTTCTGTAAAAGTACATCATATCAAAACGTGATAATTTGGTTTTATTTTAATTAGGTTCCAATAAGTCCAAACAGCAAAGAGAAATGAAAACAGCATGAAAACAAAAAACAACACCTTGGACCTTAAGAGGTTAACATGCTTTTTTTTTTTACGTTTAAAAAAAAAAAAAAGTAAAATAATGGTTGTTAAATTACAAAAATTTCCTGTAATCTTTTTGAGTTATTTTACTTTGTGTTTCCAAGTTCCAAAATAATGGATTTTTATTTTACAGTGTAAGCATGAACTGTTTAGAGGAATTGTTGGTTTACTTATATTACATGCAGATTTGCAGGGCTGAGTTGAAGATGAATGTCTTTCATCCAGCAAGAAATGTCTGTAAGTTTGTGCTGAGATGCGAGTAGCTATTGCTGGATCAAGTTTGAATAAAATGCAGAGTGTCATCAACATAGCAGTTGCAGGGATAGTTCAACTATTGTTTCTCACCATTAATCCATACTCACTGTTTTGAAATTCCTTTTTTTTTTATTTTTTTGAACACAAAACAAGATATTTTGAAGAATATTGGAAGAAAAAACAGCCACTGGTGTCCATAGTAAGAATACAAAGTTTGATGGATGTCTGTTCTTTTTTTTATTTATTTTTTTTATCTCTGCCATTCTTTAGTATGTCTAGTTTTGTGTTCAACAGAATAAAGAAACACAAACAGGTTTGGAGTCAAAAGTAAGTAAATGATTACAGAATTTTAATATTTCTTCAATTCATGTTTATTTATATAGCACTTTTAAAATGCAGATTGTGTAAGAGCAGCTTAACATAGAAGTTCTAGTAAATTGAAACAGGGTCAGTCCAGTTTACAGAGTTGACATTTGGTTTAGTTCAGTTAATTGTGGCTTAAGTTCCTGAAACACTGAAGAGCAAATCCATTGATGCACAGCTCCACAAGTCACAAACCATGCAAGCCAGTGGCAACAGCGGCGAGAAACAAACTTCACCGATTGTCGGAAGTGTACGGAAAAAAACTCTAGAGAAACCAGGCTCATTGGGCACAACCTACTCTGGATAAATTTTTTGTGCAGAGCTGCAGTCTAGGCGCCAGAGACTGAAGCATGCTGGACATCCATCATGGAGAAGCTGCAGGTGCATAAACTATCCCTTTTAAGGTTTCTTAATGACAGATTTTATTGATGTGTAGTTGGAGAAGAGAAGAGGTCCACACACTGAGCCCTGAGGCACTCCGGTAGCTGTTGCAACATGGACACCTCACCCATCCAAAATATCTAGAAGAACCTGTAAAAGGTAAGTGTGATTCCTTAAGTAGCCTTTATCTTGAGGGTAAACTGGAGCATGTGTTGTTTATCTGTTTCAAAAGTAGTGAAAAGATCCAACAAGATCACTTTACAATTCAAATTTCTTGAACAAGAATACACTTTAATTTTTAATACAAGAATGACTCTCCTTTTTCTCTACTGTTTGGAATCAACTGCAATTTCTGTTAAATAGTCTCTGTTTACAAAATCTTTCTCAAGTTGTTCTCTTTTGTATAGATAGAGATCAAATTGAAAGCTCTTGTGCAGTTTTTTTAGCTACGTCTTTTGGTAGTATTCAATTTTTTTAAGTTTATGTAATACTGTATATTTCATTGTAGAAAAAAAACAAGTCTTATAATGTTGTTATATTGATTTTAAGTTTAACTGTTTTGAAAAAAGTATGTTAGCGTAGACTGACCAGAAATATTTGGAAATTGTTCACAAATTAAATGAAATGGTATTTGTTCCTAAGGAATGTCTAATGATTCATAATTGAGCTCATACTTACTGGCAAAAAAGAAATAAAAATAGCCAAGTAGCTACTGAAAAAAATTTAAAACACAGAAGTTAAATCCATTAACATTTGTTAGCCATTTCGATTCAAACATTTTTTTTTATTAAAATAAATAAATAAATGTTATTTTTAAAAAATAAATACACTGTTAAGAAAGTTGACTCAACTTAAAAAAAATTAAGGCAACACATTTCAAGACATTTTTGAGTTTACTCAACTTAAGTCGAATCAAGTGCAGTAAATGGGTTGAAATTTGAATGAACGCAAATGTTCTTAAGTTTGTTGCCTTAATTTCAAGTTGAGTCAACTTTATTTTTTACAGTGTAGGCCTATATAACCAAATACATATTTTTTTATAAAAATAAATAAATATGTAAATAAATAATAATTAAAAATACATTTAAAGGAAATCCAAGATAGTTTTATATTTTTTAATTATTTTCACATTTACACTGTAAAAAAGTTGACTCAGCTTTAAATTTTAAGCAAACAAATTTCAGGCAGTTTTGTGTTGACTTAAATTTTATCGAGTCAAGTGCAGTAAATGGGTTGAAAGTTGAGTCAACTCAAATGTCCTGTAGGTTGTTGCCTTAAAGTATTAAGTTGAATCAACTTTATTTTTTACAGTGTAGGCCTGTGTAAATATTGTTATAAAAACAAATAAATATGTAAATAAATTAAATGATTAATTAATTTAAGGGAAAAATCATCCAAGATATTTTTATATCTTTAAATTATTTACACATCTGCACTGTAAAAAAGTTGACTAAGCTTAAAATTATAAGGCTACAAACTTCAGGACATTTTTGAGTTTACTCAACTTAAATCGAGTCAAGTGCAATAATTAAGTTGAAAGTTGAGTCAACTCAAAAATGTCCTGAAGTGTGTTACCTTAATTTTAAGTTGTCAACTATTTACAACCTATGTAAATAAATACATATTTATATAAAAAAATAAATTTATATCTAATATAATTAGGGTAAAAAATTATACAATTATAATAAATTATAAATATTAAATTATTTCAAATAAGAAAACAAAAAGCTTTAATTCATCTTGTATTCATCTTGAATACTGTTTTATCTGATATTAACATTAAAATGACCGTTTTATCTTCTTTGGATACCACTATAGCAAGTTCTGTCATCTAGTCTATAAAACAATCACTCAGTTTGAACATAATAAATCTGACTCTAAAACACTGCCATAATGGAGTCCCTATAGCAATGCCAGTGAACGCACAGCGGTAATGATCATCACAGACAGTAGATCACACCAGGTTCAGCTGGGCATCTGGAGATTTAAACGAATTACTGTCAATGTTTTACTGAGCTGACATTTAATTAAAGAAAAGCCGGGGATTCGTAGTTCATTTTCCTCATGTCAGACAAAGTGATTTATGCACTTGGTGTTCACAAGACAGGTAGTGTTTTTGCTTAACACAACACTTGCAGACATTTTCAGCATGACTGTAAAAGGATAATGGAATAGCAAACACGCTGTATCTCTAACAGTTCCTGCTCCCTCTTCGTCTGTGCAAATTCGGAGGTTTTATCAGTGTTATACCAGCACTCACTAACCCGGTGTTTTAAACAGATTGCTCGCTTCTGTAAGTTATGTTTGGTTGCACATCATGTCGTGTTATCAGTAAACAGCAAACAGAAACTGGCTTGCTCTGGAGATTACTCATTCTGCAGGTGCGTATACCAAATAATGTGATTACAAAACCAACTCTTAAGATGCCATGCGACCACCAGAGGGCATCCCATCATTACTGTCATGAGGTTTTATCACAGTCAAATTAATTTCAGGCTTCATAGGCATTGCAAAAGGTACACTTTTGGAGGCTAAACCGCTACAATGAAATGAAAAAGGTGTAGGGACAATATTTATTCAAAATTGTTTGTTAATTATTGAAGGAATCACAAGATGACAAGTACTACATTGAATTAAACAGAATAAAATTGTGTCTGAACATGTTATGTAAATGCAAATGTGTATATATAATTTTTGTGTTTTGATGTGCATATCAAATCAACTCGCACTTTGATTTATTTTATTTATTTTTTTATTTATTTTTACTTGTACCATGGTTTACTCTTATGTGGTATATATCTAAACAGTGTTGTTACAAGTTACTTTTGAAAGTAATGCATACCAATATTGAGTTACTCCCAAAAAAAATAACTAGTTGTGTACTTTTTAAAAAGTAATGCATTAAGTTACTGTTTAGTAACTTTTGTTTTACTTTATATTACCTCTACTTTTTTTTTTTAATAGAGGAGTTTTGCAATTAACAATGCACTGTATAACCTTCATTTACCTTAAAAAAAAAAAAAAAATAAATAAATACAAAAAGCCGCATACAGGTTATTGAAAGTTTAAAGCAATGCTTTTGCTACTTTTGTACTATTTGTCTTTAAAAAAAAAAAAATCACTGAAACAAACTCCTTTTCTTCAATGCACTCAAAATAATGAACACATTCTCTCATTGACTGCATGATTAAATGTGACTACTTTAGTTTTATTAATCAATTCATTAATTCATTTTCTTTTCGGCTTAGTCAGTATATTAATCTGGGGTCGCCACAGTAGAACGAACCACCTTAATTTTAATTCAGCAATTTATTTTTTTAAAGCTAATTAAGCTAAAAAGCAACTTGTATTACATTTTTTTAAAAAAGTTATTCAAATATTAGTACTTATTTTTTTTAAGTAATGCTTTACTTGTTACCTAGAAATGTAATTTTATGTAATGCGTTACCCCCAACACTGTATCTAAGCACATATCAATTTTAAAAGCACTATTGTATGTTGCTACATTAATTACAATGTATTTTTTATTAGTTGAATATGCACCTTTTAAGTGCCAATATCATGACATATTAATTTATTTTTTATTTATTTATTTATTTTTTTTAGTACAAGAAATGTGTTCCTTTATAATGGAATCTGATTTATTTCAAGTGTTCCAGTTTTTTTTTCACTCCCTATTTATGTTTTACTGGTTTTGATGGTCAAATTAAATAATTAAATTCTGGATTTTAAAAGTTTGTCTAATCAATTTAAATCATAAATCTTTTAGACTACAATTTAAAATGGCTATCAATCTTTTTTATATTTTTACAAACTGAAATGAAAATTCCAAAATGCCCTGTTATTTCTGTGAAAATGTGTGCAAGAAATAGTATTATTATTATTATTATTATTATTTTTATTATTATTATTATTATTATTATTATTATTATTATTATTATTACTACTACTACTATACAATAGTATAGTATACTATACAGTACTACAATATAGACACTGTGGCTTATATAACCAATAACATTTTACATTTAGATGTCATCTAAATGTATTAGAAGAATATTAGATGAATCAATATTTAGCAAATAGATTCACCAGCTGCAATAATCCACAGTTTATCAATAATATAATAGTGGTAATATATAGTCTAATCAAGCCAAAAACAACACCATTAAACATAAACGTTTAAGCATTTAACCCCATTTCATGTGCTTTACTCATCTGATGTATGCAGTAGCTTATGTTTTTCCATAAGGGGAAGTGAGACATGTTCATGTCCAAAAAACAATGTAAGTGTCACCCGTGCTTGGATATGAGTGAATTAAATGACACAATAGCTATAAATGTCACATAAAACGGTATTCAAACTCAGTGGAAACATGCAAAATTAAATAAAACACGTAACAAGCACCTGAGGTGTTCATTGTCATAGAGGTTTATGCTGTTAGCTCACGCTACTTGTAATGCGTTACCCCCAACACTGTATCTAAGCATACTGTAAATATTTTGACAGCACTATTGTATGTTGCTACAGCAATTACAATATATTAGTTGAATATGCATTTTTCAAGTGCCAATATCATGACACATTAATGTCATAATCAGTCATTGAGCAAGAAATAATGAAATTTGATTTATTTCAAATATTACAGTTTTTTTTCCCTCCCCATTAATGGTCAAAATAAATAATGAAATTCTAGATATTTCAAAGTTTGTCTAATGAATTGAAATCATAAATCTTTTAGGCTAAAATGTTAATCATTTTTTACAAAGTAAAAGACCAAACTTTCCTGTTATTTCTGTTAAAATGTGTGGAAGTATTATTATTATTATTATTTTTAAATTATTATTATTATTATTATTATTATTATGGAAGCACCAATATAGTGCCTTATATAACTAATAACTTTTTACATTTGGATGTTGAAAATCAATATATAGCTAATACTGTGAATCCACCAGCTGCAATAATCTATTTTTAGTAAATGACGATAGTCTAATAAAGCCGAAAACAACAGCATTCAAAATAAACATTAAAGCAAATAAACTACAGTGTATCTGTGTTCCATGTGTGATTTTTATGTTTTGTGTGTGTTTCACATGTGATGTGAAGCTCATGTTTTTTTTTCTTCTTTTTTGTTTTTTTCTGTAAGGGCAAGTGACTTTTAGAGCAGGCATGAAGTTTATGTTTCCATCTCCGAAAAACAATGTGTCACTCGTTCTTGAATATATGTACATTAAATGGCACAATAGCTTTATATGTCACAAAAAATGGTATTCAGACTCTAATTGGAAACATGCTAAATTGAATAAAACACATTCCAAGCACCTGAGGTGATCATTGCCATTGTAGTTTATGCTGTTGTTCCAGCTATGATGTTGCATACTACAAATAGAAGCTCTTTCTAAAATGGAAACTCAGGTTATGACTTCAACTCCTCCTAAAATTTAATATATATATATATATTTTATTGCATGTTGCAGTATTGTCTGATGTGTTGTTTGATTTGTCCATTCAGCCAAAGTATGTGACATTTTGAACTATACAGCTAATTTTATTTTCATCACTGGATTCTGCATCTCTGATAACGTTTCTGCATCTTAATTGGTACTAGCCACCTTTGCTTAAACAGCTTTTTATATAGTACTTTTTTTCAAAGCAGCTTTAAATGAATAAACAGGAAATACTAATTGATTCCCATTCATAACAATACTATTGTGTACAGTACAGACAACAGTCATTATACAGCTCAAATCAGCTCATGCGAGTGTGAAAAGATGGTACAGAGGTTTTGAGTCACGGCTATTGATAATGTTTTGGTGTTTAGATCAGTGAGATGTTGTGTTGGTCTGTTGGATGTATAGTTTTTAGACATTTCTCAGTGACAGTCTTCCCCTTTTTGGCTCATGCTCAATTTCCTCTGACTTCCTGGAAAAATGTAAAGGTCAGAATTGCTGAAGTCATGAGTGATTCTGTGAGTGAAGGGGTTTGTGTGGTAGCATGTTTGGGTAACTTTTCACGTACAGTAGCTGAATGTTGGTTGTTTTTTTATTGAAACTAATTTTTTATATTAGGATCACATCTATTTTACATTGAAATAAAATTGATAATTAGTTTATGTCCACCAGACAAATCATTATCAGATGTCTGGTAGATTTTGTTGAAGGAAGGCTTTGTAACCGCTGAACCCCCCTTGAGTTCCTTTTACGTGACATTTATACCAGTTGTGGTTATTTACCATTACTACCATTTCCATTCACCTCGAGCGAAAAAAAAAAAAAAACATCCAAAATGATGACAGAAGTTTAGATGATATACTTGAAGGACGCTGTTTTAAACATCTGACCTTCTAGGCTGATTAATCTATTGATGGAAAGGAAAGTGTAGGGAATGAGATCTGAATTGGAGCTTTTGCTAAATGGTTTTGACATTTAAGACAATTTGCTTGAGCAAGTTGAAAGTAAAAGGAAGACTTTTCTTGCCTTTGAAACTTTCCAAAAAGGTTTGCAACTAAACAGCTTGACAGCGGTGTTCAAAGGAAACATTATCACTGAGTTGTTCTTGCGCTTTTCATTATTTTGTTTCCAATTTGCACACTATAAAGGGATGTTTCAGCCAAAAATGACAATGTGACAGTTCTATATTCATTTACTCACCTTCATGTCCTTCCAAGCCTGTGTGACTTGAATTGGTTTGTGGAAATACAAATAAGATGTTCAGAAAAATGTCTTAGCTGTTTTTTTTCCCATATAATGATGATAAAGTTGGGAGCACAGCTCTTGACCTTCGAAATTGCATACAAAAATCATTGTTTTATGAAGCAGACATAACTTGATTAATTAATAAGTGTTGTACACATATCTCATTTAATAATAATAATAATTATAATAATAATTCCTTTTATATAGAAATATCCTCATCCACTAGTGCAGTGACCACCTGGATGACGAAACAGCAGCCATATTGCGACAGACTACACACACCAGCTGATTGGTGTGGAGGAGACGAGGAGTGATGAAGCCACTAATGATATGTGGATGGTTAGAAGGCCATGATAGACAGAGGCCATCATGAGCAAATTTGGGATTTTTTACGACCACAGAGGGTAACTTCTTTGAGCAGTAAATAGTTCCAATCAATATACCGGGGCATTAGGACCCACTTAGACCGCAGGTTGAGCACCCCCTGCTTGTTTCACTAAAATCACTTCTGGCAGCAACTTAGCATTCCCATTTGGTCTCCCATCCAGGTACTGACCGGGCGCATCTCTGCTTACCTTCAGTGGGCAACCATGTGAGAGTTGCAGAGAGCTAGCTGCCGGCAATATTTAGTATATATGTTTCTGGCAATGTGTGCAATCCAGGTATTGTATAGAATGCCTGATGATTTAGGCAAAGTAGGAAACATCAGCTTTTTGTAAAGATTTTGCATACATTTCTTAGACAATCTATACAATTCCTAGGCATTAAACGGAATAGAATGACAAGTATCATTTAGGCAAAGTGTGAAAAGAGCACAATAAAATATGTAATGATCAGTAAAGGCTTTTAAAGTAGAAGGAATACAAAATAAAGCATACAGTATGATGTTGAAAAACAATAAAAGCAGAACGAAGATTGAAGTATTTATTACAGGAGGTAAGACTGGAATGGCGCTTAGAATTGTACTTTATTTTCATTCAAGAACACTTCACTTTGGCACTTTGGTCTTGCACATTCATATTTCATGAATTAGTGAAAATCCTCAGCCGGATAATATACACTATATTGTCATAATATTGTTTGTGATGTGGTGGTGGAACCTTGTACTGGCAATACACCATCTTACATTAATGTTCAACACTCCCGCATGACAACTCAGCATTCTATAGAAGACAATGTATAAAGTAGCAACCATTTTATACTTTGTTGTTTGATTTTAGGCATTCTATAGATACAATAGGCATTCTATAGAATGTAGGATTTCACACATTGCTGGTACATTCAATAAAATATTTGGTCACACTTTATTTTGATGGAATTTAAGTTACATTGCAACTAATTCCCATTCGATTATAAGTAGACTGTTAGGTTGGGGTTAGGGTTAGTCTAAGTTAACATGTACTTGTAAATGTTCTTATAGTCAGTTAAATGTCTGTTAAAAGAGCAGTATCAACTAATTTTCACAATCTATTTCCTTTTTTTCTTTTTGCGAGAGAGCGTATTTACCCTGAGCTGCACCTTAAACCAGTGTTGGTGGTGGCTAGATGGTGCAGCGGCTGAGCTCTTCTCCACATCCAGAGGTGAGTTTCCCAAACAACGACATAACTCACGGCTGTACTATTATAGTACAATTTATTGTTTGGGAAAAGAACAATGTAGTGATGAGTGTTTCCCCAAAACCCATAGTTTCTCTGTCGCAGGTCCATCATTTGAACCACGTTACTTATAATATAAAACGGCCATAATGATGCTTCAAATTGGGTGGTAAGAACTTAAGAGCAGAACATCATAGTTTCTTTGAGCAAATTATGTTGTTTTACAAGCACACGCATTTTAAAAAAAATCCAATATTAGTTTTGGTAAAAACATGCACTCGTTTTCCATATTAATTTAAATATATGTAAATGGCACATTTAGGGCTTATGTTTCATTTACAAATTTTACTGAGAATATTCTATTAAACTTAAAATAACTTACAAAAAGCTAAAACGTATTCTAATATCATATACAAATCATAAAAAAATAAATATATAATGCGGGCGATTTATTAAGAAATGAAATTTAATATTTATTATTTATTAGGAAATATTTTATAATAGTTTTTTTAGGGGTTTTTCACATTTATTTGGAAAGAACAGTAGAGACTGCAGACAGGAAAGTATTGGGAGCAGAGAGAGGGGATGGGTCAACAATGGAACTCAGGTTGCCGTGAACACCATGGTGCTATATGTCGGCACACTTAACCACTAGACTATTGGCTATTAGGAATTTTTTTTACACCAAAATACACCATAAAGACATGACTTTAATGCTTTTTTAAAATCGTTCCAAAATTTTTAAACAGACCTAAGCCAAAGGAAAATGAGTGAGTGAAAGAATAAATAAATGAAGTTGTCAACTTAACAGTTCCAAGTTACTCACATTTTAAAGTTGTCAACTTCTCACTTTTGTTTTGTGGTTTACTCATTTTATTAAGTAACTTAATGCTTTTTACAGTGGAAATCAAATTTTTTATATAAAAAAATAATTGAATACATAAATGCATACATTAAAGAAAAAACTATATATAAGTATATTTTAAGTATTTTAGTGACTCTTAAAGCATTTGCAAAATGTCCTTCCATTACTAAAAAGCATGCATAGTATTACATTTATATCTATTTTCCAGTTTAAAATTGAGCTGAATGCATTCTGATGTAGTCATTATTCATCGAAATTAACAACAATATATGTCATTATTCAGTTTCATTTGTATAGTGAAGAGCAGCTGCTTCTGTGTTACACTGCAGAAAAACTGACTTGAGGATGATGAATAAATGAAAGGAAAAAAGGGGCGTTGAACTTGTTCAAGTCTAAGTATTGTCAACATTCTTATAACTTTTCTCAATTTATATCAGTTTCTTAAAATGAAAAAAAAAAGATAATGGATGAAAGGAAGGCACAGCAAAATACCTAAAACTGACAAGAATTTTACTGAAAGGTAAAAGGTTAATGAGTGCTTGTGTTGTTGAAAACACTGCAGCAGCTTATATCTGTGCAAAAGTAAAAGGTCAGAGCTGTATTCACACAGAGGCTTTATTCATCCTAATAAGCATTCAAGTGCAGCTACTCTGTACAGCACACGCTTTAATGCTGCTAAGGATGAAACAAAGCCAAACATTAATTGTTGGAGAACCTGCACACTTCGTACACACACACACACACACACACAAACACACACACACACACACACACACACACACACACAAATAGTGGCTGAAACTTTAAGGAGTGTTGGCAGAACTGTTGTTTAGCTACTGATAAATCATTGTGAAATATAGCAATCAAACGCGCAAAAGTGAAATATTGTGTTGGAGTGCAAGCCAAGTAAAAGGAAGGTCGTTTTCTTCCAATATAATTTTGGCAACCGGTGCTTTTTAGTCATCATCAATCTTTAAGATTCTCACAATTTTCAAAACCTTTCTCAGAAGGTTTTTTTTCTGTACTACTGTAAAGAATTATGACATTTTATATTTGTGTGGTGTCTGCATAAAATTTGTCAAAAGAAAATAACGTTTATGCAAATAAAATGTCAGATTTGGGGGAAGTAATGTTCCATCATCATTCGTTGTAACTTTTATCTAATTCTGGTCTGCACTCATAAAACAAACATAAGAGTGAACAATGTTACATTTTAACCCCTTATCATGTTCCAAGTTTCTGAAAAATGTAAATGTATATATATATATATATATATATATATATATAATATATATAATTTTTTTTATTTCTTTTTTTTTGGACCAATGGATATCAGGTCAGAACAGTTGGACTTCCCAAACTTTATATCAACATGAAATACAAAAAACATTCAAGACTGTTGTAAGATTGTAACTTTTTTTACTTTAGTTGTATAGATTGCACATTGTTTATAACTTTAAACATTATCTTCATCTTCCTCATCACTCCACAAGATGTCCATATCTGAGATATTTCTTATCTGCTATATGTTCAAGAACTTCAAGATCTGTATATTCTGCATATGAAATTGTTTCAGCGATGAATTAGTACATTGATGTAGTTAGCATTACTGGCTTTAATTTCAGTAGCAGATTTTGAACCCATTGCATATTCAAATGGACAGACATATTTGGAAAAAATCATGATCTAAAACTTTAATTTAATTAAGAGCTTTAATTAGTAAGTGCAATCCCTCTTTTTGTTTACAATCTATGAAATATTGGCAAACAAATCAATAAATATGAACAAAAACATTGTAAATATAACTTGAAGTGAAGTGATGCCATTCTGCTTTACAGTGTAGTGGATTGTTTTCAAAATACCACATGCCGAGCCTGATGACAAAATTGTCCATTATCATGGACTGCAGGCTTTAAAGAGCCCCTATTTTGCATTATAAATGGTCATTTTTTTTTTTTTTAGTTTTGGGGGTCTCCAACACCATGCTGAAAAAACACTTTCGTTGTCTGATAATATGCATTTATTTTTACTTAAATATCTCAATGACTCCCATATGATTCGTTCAGTGAGGCTAATCCATCATTTGTGTGAGGCTAACTGCACTGATTGGCCCGATTACCCAGTCTGTTGTGATTTATCAACTGCGTTCAGCACGAGATGGAGAGAAACGCCCAAGAAGTACTCAGAGCACAGATTATATGTGTAAGATCTACAACCCCAAGTAATAACAATGATATACATTCAGTATTAATCCACACAGTGGCAAAAGTTGAACTATTTTGAAAATTGACAGCGCAGTTGGTTTGTAGGAACAGCTGGTGGTGGTCATAGCAACAAACAGCAGGAGATTGCAAGCACAAAACACATTTGAATTGGTAAAAGAAGAAGCATGGGTCACGTTTTCAACGTGATTTTGGACGTGATATGTGAAAAAACCCATACAGATTTAACCTGAGAGTTACATTACAAGCATCTATATCTATAATAGATGAGTGATTACAAGTCGTGTAGACCGATTACAGGTTACAACACACAGTTAAATACATATTTTGCAAACTACTGAAAACAAGGCAACCATTTTAATTACACTTTACATTGTGTAGGAAAGAGAAACACTTACAGGATCTAAAGGAAGAAGAAACTGGTCCATACAAACTCTGTAACAGTTACTGACAATATCCCATACATTAGTAGTCTTTGCTGATCTTTTTTTTAATAACAAACAGCGGGTGAATCCCACGCTGCAGGGTAAGTTATTCTATCAATCATCAGAAGAATGACAGGAACAAACACAGCACACAGTAGGCTAAACTGTGATGTTGTTGTGAAATGAACTTCAACCCTTTATTCCCCTCAACTGCATGTCTGGCCATCTCACAGTGATAGTAATCTTTGCGTAATGATCAATCCCATGATCCCTCACACTTCGTTAGTGTCTAAAGGGAAAGGCGCGTTCACGTTTTACCGGATCTGGTAGTTTATATTTGGTGTTATTTTGTGTCGTCGTTGATACGAACAGGCAAAATCTTCAGACGAACAACAAATCCTTTAAATGGCTCTTGAGTCAAATCTTTTTATTACAAAATCTATATTTTTAAACAAGGCGCACTTTCAGATTTAACCCTCAGCTGGATGTTTTCATTCCTTTAGAGCTGTGTTGAACACTGCATGGAAAGTCATTTTTAAAAACCCATAATAGGGGCTCTTTAAATAAGATTATATATTCAAAAGGCGGCAACACCAAAGCTCCAAAAATGCAAATTTATTAATTTAAAAAAGCTGACACACAGCATGTAATGTTTCGAGCACACGGCTCTTCATCAAACAGTGTTCATCACAGTAAGGTGCTCCTTTTTGTACACTTCCGGATCACATGATCTCACAACAAGAAAAAAAAAAATTAAAGAAAATACACATTTATGAATTAGAAAACTTAGATATTTAAAGTGAAAATACAAAAACAAACCATAATATTGCATCACAAATTATAAAAAAACAGAGTATAACACGGAAATACAACAAAATATACAACAAAATACAACCAAATAACATTACTCAAACACCTATAATTAAACATTCAAGTATTATTAAAGAAAAGGACTAATGTCAAACTCCTCTTTTAAACCTTTTGGAGACAACGTGTCTAGAGTGGAAATCCAAAAGACTTCACGTTGTAACAGCAATTTGTTAAGATCTCTCCCCGCTCCCGGCGTGGATACTTTACAACCTAAATCCCTATGCATTCTAGAGTGGAGACAGAATGTGTCATAACTGAGAAATGCTGGGCAACAGGACTTCAAGCATCATGATGTCGAAAAGCACATCGATGTTCAGAAATGCAAATGTTTAAAAGGCTTCTTACCTACATAACATAGACCACACGGGCACCGCAACATATAGATTGGAGATAAATTAATTTTATCCAATTAATAAATTGTATAAATTAGATGAAATGCTAAGGAACCACAAAAAAAACATGAGCTGACATGTGATGTCCATTGGGGTCTGGGAAATTGCTGACAAATGGATAAAACCTAGAGGTTTAAATGATAAAGAGTATTGTATAATTTTTTATATATATATATATATATATATATATATATATATATATATATATATATATATATAATATTTTTCAAATATATTATATAATTTATTTGTATTAATATATATTATAAACTAAAAACAGTTAAACTAAACAGTTTGTCCATCTTTTGTCAATAGATTAATCTTCTTTATGAAACTGTGATTTTGAACCACGTGCTCATGCCAGTAAGAGTTATTTTTGTTTTCAAAGGCCAGTCACTGTAGTTTTGCAATGACTCTTAATTTGCCTAATTGCTTTTTTTTTCCAAGGATGACTCAAGACTCTTTTTATGAGTGGAAGTGGTTTGTTAAAATAAGCGTACAGTGAAGTGAGCATGTGACAGTCATATCTCACCTGGATGATGGCAGTAGCACCCACACAATACTGGAAGTGCACAGGTGCTATCGCAACACAAACCCCAGGAGAGTTTCTCCACAGCCCACCTTACATTCCCCTACATGGGCTTAGCGCATACTGTTTGAATAGGAGATGCAGAGCTGATAGGGCTGAGAATGAACATTGTGGTCTGGGGTGTTCAAGTCAAGAACCCGTGTAGACACAAGCATCACTTTCAAGAATTTTGTCATAGATCTTGACAGATTGGCTTGAACAGCGCTGGAGACTCGTCGAGTTTATCTTGAGAACTGATATTGAAATGACGGTGCCTGTCTGCTTAGTTGTTTTGACCTCAGTCGAACTTTCATCCCATCTACGAAATGCTCTTCAAAGCAGACACGAGCTCTGCAGGCTTTAACTGAGGCACCGCATGCAGCACTTACTCACGCGGTGTATAGCTGTACTTACACGTCAACACTTCGCACAGTTGTTAATGCGAGTCCCACAGTAGTTTCGCTGAAAATTGAAAGTAACACATTTTAGGGTTCACAAATGTAATCATTAGTGGTGATGAACCCGGAGGAATGTTTTATTGCTCAGAGGTTGCTGTTTTGGTTGCTTGGGGCACACGCTTGTGTCTAGAGTGTTAATATGATGTTTCTCGTTGTAGAGTTCTTTAGGGGAAATCAGATCAAATGGACACGGTTGGTCATATGGTTATGTACAGTATGTAATGGAAATTAATGTTGATAGTACAGTTGGAACTTTAATATGTTGGCATATTTGAGCACTGAAGTGTGGGATTACGTGTCGTCCTGGGTTTAATGATCAGTTTTTAACATTGAACATGCTTAGAGCACTTTGCTTTACACACATTTTGGAATAATAACAATCACATTTGGCATAATAACAAATTCCAGTATATTTTTGGCAATTAATAGTACAGTTTGAGACACTAGAGAGTGGGGATGTCCCGATCAGGTTTTTTTTTGCCCTTGAGTCCGAGTCATTTGATTTTGAGTATCTACCGATAACGAAACCTGATCCGATACTTCCATAATACATCAAAAAAGAAAAAAGAAGAGTAAAGAAACAGATCCAGGATGCTCCTTATTCTCTATTTAATTCTCCTTATTTTAACATTCAACAAGTCTGTTAACAAACAGAGCACTTCTGTGAAGCAGCTTGAACAAATATCTATTCAACTTAAAATACCCGACAGGCAATCCCAAGTTTACATATCTCACAGTTAGCTATGGCAATGTTATCATCATCAACTTTATAATACCTCCAGACCACAGACATACTCGTGTTTCCCGCTTCAAGCTGCTTAAGTGTTCTACTTTACCGGCATTTAACCAATAGCATCTCTGCAACAAAGTGATGTCATGCCGCACGCGTTGCTATTTCTGTGTAAAGTGTAAAGATTAGTCTAGATTAAAATGGCTCATTCTGTTGAAAGCATTCAGAATATGTTTGCTACCCAAATAATAAGTCTTTGAGAACGTGTTTCTCAAGCCAGGTGGCGCATTAGACCCGGGGCTAATCTCCTGTTATTAAAATCCATCACATCACTATGATAATTGGTGATGAAAATAAATGCATCTTCAATAAGATGTACTTGTATTTGCTAACTTTTTATTCAATTAACATGAGTTTTGAACTGTAGGCCTACATAAGCTTGAAACAGCGATTTTTGATCACCGTAATCCCACTAAAGTCATAACTGAACTAAACAGAAATGGAATTGAGACATGTGGAGTATGCATATATTAGTGGCATTATTGATGTAAACACCACAATCAGTGCACCGTCATGTAGGACATTTCGCCATATTTTCCAACTAGATCATACATGCAGCTGTCAGTAAAGGACCACGCGCACACACTCACCGCGAAATGCTGAAGTTTTTTTTTTTTTCTTTCCATTTGGTGTGCGTTATTAAATTCCATAACACTGTCACCAGTCCTTACTCCTTATTTGCATCTAATACCCCAGTTTGTCACAAAGACATGAAAGAAATTTTCGTGAGTTTAAGTGAAACTGCTACATCCGCGTTAAAATATCAAGGTGAAAGTCACTTTCACTTCACACAGTTTTGTAATCAACAGACTTGCGTGTAGACTACGGGTCGCAGACATGGTCAAGAGGATGTTCTGTGGAATGATTTACCTGTTAGCCTAAAATTAGAAAGTAATAAATGTTTTTAGTTTCAGGATGATACATGTATAAGTGAACAAAAATGTATTGACTTTTGTTTGTTAAACTGTCAATTTACCAATATACAACGACATGCTCCAAAAATAAAACAATATACTATTAGCTGTGTTGACAATAAATACGTGAAAGACAATATATGCGCAAAGAAAATATTGGCAATATTGTTTTAAGTAAGAGGTATAATATTAAGTAATATGTTATATTAAAGTGCTATATTAACAACATATTTTCTAGTTTAAAGTACATGTTTATATCAGGTTTTAAAACAGTTGCCATATTTTGTCACAGATTTAAAGGTATTTTAATCTTCTTGGGGTAAATGTTTATCAGTCAATTGAACACAGTGATTTGTGTTGTAAATCTGAGCAGTTTTGAGACATTACTGAGATCAGTCTACAGAGATACATATGAGATTACTTTCTTTTTGTTCTGACAAAATAAAAAAAATCATATGTTCTTCCTTTAATCTAATTGCTTTTTTGTAAGATGTACTTACAACATAAAGAGATCTTGCATGATTTAGCTGAATGTTTTAGCAAGATGAAGTAAAACGTTTTAGTGTAAGCAGTATCTACTCAATAGTTAAATGATCTATTTTGAAGAATATATAGATTAAAATAGTTTTGCACAGTAAATTTTATTTGAATCTAAACAAAATGTAGCTTTTGCACTCCAGTTATTAATCTTTTTTTATTTTTGCAATCAAGCAACAGAGATAAGAGCTTCTCAGAATTTCGATGTGAAAAATACATGTCCTCTCTACCATGAATGGATGACAGGTGTGGATAAAACAGCATCTAGATCTGTGACTAACTTGAGCAGGATTGTGATTCAAAACAACTTGGGGACACTGTGAATGTGGATAAAACAGCATCTAGATCTGTGGCTAACTTGAGCAGGACTGTGATTCAAAACTTAACTAGCCCTCTGTCCAAAGCAAAACCCTGGGCCAAACTGTGTGTATTGAGGCTAGTTGCCTTAAAGAAACCTCTTTGAACACTGCACAAATTTTGTGAACAGTCGTACAGTGAATGCTCTAAGCTGTTGGGGATTCCTCTAAACCTTTAACACTCATTAGTGGGCAAATTTAATGTTGGAAAGTCCATCTGTGTTATATGTAAGCGTGTTTCATTTATTTGTTTCCATGGCTAAGATGATGAAAAAGATTATATGTACCATGGATCAGTTCGAAGAAATACAGGCAGCTACCACTATGAGTCATAATGTTTCACTTTTCTGAAATTAGCTGTAATATGTGCATTTTCAGTCCTTTTCCTGTTGTTTAAGTACAAAAAAAAAATAATAATAATAATATATATATATTTGTATAATTATAAGCCCTGATAGACATATATCAGTTTCAGGCACTGTATCCACCTGATATTAAAGGGATAGATAACTTAAAATTAAAAATTTTACTCAATACTCATCCTCAAGTGCCTCCAAACCTTTATGAGTGTCTTGAAACTTATAAATGAATGAACCTGAAAAACTACAACCGTTGACTTCCATTGTATTTTTTTTCCTACTATAGATGTCAATGGTTACAGGTTTTCAGCTTTCCCTCGAAATATCTTGTTTTGTGTGCAACAGAAGAAAGCAAGTCTTCAAGATTTATAACCATTTGGTGATGATCAAATAGTGAGAACATTTTCATTTTTGGGTGAACTCTTTGTCATCATGTTAATACACACAGTTTAACCAGAATATATACACTATCTAACAAAAGTCTTGTCGCTTTATCAAGTTTTAGCAACAACAAATAATAATTTAACTTCTATTTGATCTTTTGGTATCAGAAGTGGCTTATAAGAAAGGCAAAGGCCTTTAGATTACGCTTATTTTACCAAAATAAAATATGATCATGCCTTGATTTTTAATTATTAAATAGGACAGGTCTGACTTTGCTTAGATAAAAGTCTTGTTGCTTCACAGAAATTATGTACAGTATAGAATAGCTGTATTATAGGAATAGCATAGGAATGGCCAAGAAAGTGTTCCTGCAGGACTTCTTCATTAAGATTTTTTTGGATTCATCGTCAATGCCACCTCTTTCATCTTACCCCAGAGATGCTCAATAATGTTCATGTCTGGTGACTGGGCTGGCCAATCCTGGAGCACCTTGGCATTCTTTACTTTCAGGAACTTTTATGTAGAGGCTGAAGTATGGGAAGGAGCGCTATCCTGCTGAAGAATGTATCCTCTTCTGTGGTTTGTAATATGATGGGCAGCACAAATGTCTTTATACCTCAGTCTGTTGATGTTGCCATTCACTCTGCAGATCTCTTGCACTCCCCCATACTGAATGTAACCCCAAACCATGAAATTTCCTTTACCAAACTTGACTGATTTCTGTGAGAATCTTGGGTCCATGCAGATTCCAATAGGTCTTCTGCAGTATTTGTGTTGATTGGGATGTGGTTCAACAGATGATTTATTGGAAAAATCTACCTTCTCCCACTTCTGATCCGCTGGATCATTTAGCATGTCTTTAGACTGTAGGGGAAACAAAAGAAAACCCACACAAACATGAGGAGAACATACAAACTTCCCATAGAAAGTTACCTCTTGGCCAAACTGGGACTCAAACCAGTGGTCTTCTTGTTGTGAAGTTACAGTGCTAACCACTGAGCCACCTTGCCGCCCCATTAAAATTCCTAAAATAAAAAAATAAATAAATAAATACATTTCAAGTGTTTATCAAGTGTTCTCTAATTTTGCTTCTACTATACATCCAAACTTTCCACTGTGTGAACTATGCAAATATAGTCGCAAACACAGTAATTTTATTAGCTATTGCGCATGTTGAGGCCTTTACATGATCAAATTGTCCACATTTGTTTACACAATCCTTTTCTTTACAGTATGTGTTGAGTTTAAAGCCTCTTAGCATTGATTTATTTTCATAAGATTTGATCGAGGTCATTTCTTCATATTGTATTATACTTTTAATGTTTTTTTTGATAATGCTTATTTTTACACACAAGTATTATTGAAAGAAAGTGGATAAGGCCAAAACATTTCTGACCCAGTTTACACTTTGATTTAGTGCTGTCCACTGTTAATCAGATTATCAAAAATTCCAACACAATCTCACGGCAATATGTAACTTTTTGATTTAGTGGCTAATTCGTATGAATTCGTACGATCTAATTCATTCAATTTAGTACGATTTGCTCATCCCCCAAGGACAATTGGGTTTAGGGGTGGGGTTAGGTCCCATGCCTCCTTTTTAAAATCGTACAATTTCATACAACAGAACTTGTACGAATTCGTACGCATTAGCATCTAAACTGGCAAGTTTTCTTATGAGATCAGGCTGAAAATACAGTATGAATGCCAAGGGTAAATATATACTGTGACCATTAAGAGTCATAATATTTTGCTGCAGTGAAATTAGTTGTAATGTGCAATGTCAGTCTTGTGAGTACTACTGTCAAGAGAATTATGAATACACCTTGTTTTTAAGAGGTCACAACCTGCTCTATTACAGTCTTATAACGTTATCTTTAATAGATGTGTAAGTGAACACTTGGTGGTCTTTTGTGGCTATTTAAGCACGTTTGACTACTCATTGAATGTGTTTTTGGTTTTACATCTCAGAAATCACACTATGGTTAAGTCCTGAACCTTCTCATGGTTTTAACCAGACCACCAGCCATACATACGAGACATACCAACAATGATAGCACAATTTTAACAATGTACGCACCATATACGGATGACATGGAGCTTCATTTAATTTTATTGTAAAACTTTACAATAAAGTTGTATTAGTTAATGTTAGGGTAACTACATAGCAGATGACTTTAGTTTACGTCACAATTTACAATATTAACAAAGCATTAACTAACACTACTAGCTTAATAAACTACTAGTTAACCATTTATTAATAGTTAGTAAGGTAGTCGTTGTGTTTAGGTTTGGGGTAGGATTAGGGATGTAGAATTGGATCATACTTTATAACTACTAATGAACTGTTTATATCTTAATATTAGTGGTAACAAATTATAAATATTTGGGCATGATGTTGAGAAATAAACTGAAGTATACTGTAAAAAAACTTAATTTTACAGAAATGATCCCTAAATTTTTTACAGTAATTTTTTGTCATTTAAAATTATATGTAGAACTTAGTTAAATGACAAACAATCTCTCTAAATTCACAGTTTGACTTTCATTTTAGGTATTTTATCATTAAAGACAAATTACTGACATATTTGTTTCTTATACAGGGAAATTACAGTATTATTTATACAGTATTTTTTTCTGTTATTTTAAATTATATTCAAAAATCCTTAAAAATTACAAACAATATCTGTAATTTAACAGCTAAAATGTTATTTTATGTACTATATAAGTAATGACAAATGACAGCAATTTGTCTGTTTTCTACAATAAAATTGCCGTGTTATTTACACACTGTTTTTTCCTGTTTTTTATGAAGTACATTTAAAATTATGTAAAATTGAAGTAATAAATTGTAATTACTTGCTCTGTAAAAAAAAATAAATAAAAAATCTGTAAAAAAAGGTCAAATGACTGGCAGCTACGGCTGCCAAACAAAAACCATAAAATTACGGTAAAATGTCTTTGTTGAAATAAAGTGCAAAAAATAATAAATCTACAGATATTTTCATTAAAATGTTTACAGAAAAACACTGTTATTTTACAGACTTTTCCTAGATTATTTCGATCAAATTCGTTCAATAAAGTTACACACTAAGTGCGCTCACATGCACCTGTTCCGGATTCTGCTGATTGAACACACACAGTCGGAGGATCATTATGAACTGATTACAAGCACTTTAAAAGCAGCATAGACCTATTGCTTAGTCTTGTTATACTGTTACTGTGAACACTGAGCGTTTCTCTTCTTTTGCCTTGCTTTTTTTGTTAATTGTTTACGTTGTTTGCTGCCGGGACTGACCATTTGCCTGTTATTTGACCATGACTCTGGATTCCCTGCATAATGTTACATCTGTTTGCCCCTGTGTTGACTGTTGTTTGCCTGATCATCTCTGTGTAATAAACCTGCATTTGGATCTGCACTCCTTTGTCAACGTCCCATTCACGTAACAGTTCCATTTTATTTAAGATCTGTAACTAAATCATTCCATATAACTTAAACCTCTACATGTTTTACATAAACACTATTCAATAAAATGTAACAACTGTAATTTTAAAGTTGAGCATTTTGATCATTGTATCTCGTTTGGTGTTTTTTCCAAAAATTTTTGATCCAAAATAAAACTGTTAAATTATGATCATGAGCATGTCTTGGCATTTTATTAAAGGTGTTTAATCATAATGATTTAGGGAAAATTCTTTTAAATAACATTGTTTTCTCTTGAACTTTTAGTGCAGTCACTTTATTGATGGTGTTTGATCAAAATAATTTAGGAAAAGTCTGTATAATAACAGTGTTTCTTGGTAAAACTCTTAGTGTGTAACTTTAGTGAACGGATTTGATCGTAATAATCTAGGAAAAGTCTGTAAAATAACAGTGTTTTTCTGTAAACATTTTAATGAATATATCTGTAGATTTATTATTTTTTGCACTTTATTTCAACAAAGACATTTTACCGTAATTTTAACGTTTTTTACAGTGTAGGATATATGCACGGACTGTGAAAGGAAAAAGCTTCAAAAGAGTATGTACTTCTTAAAGAAACTATTGTCTTTTAATGTTGACAACACATTGTGGATCATGTTTTATAGTGCCTTTATTGAAAGTATTGCAACATTTTGTGTAATCTGTTGGTATATAAATGCTTCTGAGGCCCAGAAAAGCTCACTCGGGAAGGTGGAAACAACAGCCAGTAAGTTGTTGGGAATAATACTTAAGAGCATTGATAGTATATACAAAGAAAGAGTTCTGAATAAGGCTATCATGATTGTGAATGATGAGAGACATCTTTTATCAAACACCTACAATTGTTACCATCAGGTCGTCAATATTGCATTCCCATGTATAAGAAGTAGGAAACAATTAACATTTCAAACTCTGAAATCAATAACTTAATATTGAGGGTGTTTGATTAGGTGCATCATTTTTAGCTTTTTGTAGATAGGCATGCTTATTTCAATACCTTGTTCCATATCTAAATACCTTCTTTCATATTTAAATACATAAACAATTATAGGTAGTTTTTACATTTGAAAATGAATATCCAAAAAGCCTCAACTGATGCAGGTTTTATAGTGTATACTGTTAAATTCAATTCAACTTTATTTCTATAGTGCTTATACATTGCAGATCGTGTCAAAGCAGTTTAACATAGAAGTTCTAGTAAACTGAAACTATGTCAGTCCAGTTTTCAAAGCTGAAGTTCAGTTTAGTTCAGTTCAGTGTGGTTTAAGTTTCACTGCTGAAAGTCCAAACACTGAAGAGCAAATGCACAGCTCCACATGTTCCAAACCAAGAACATGTAACAGAATCCAACCAATCAGTGGCAAGGAACAAAATATATAAAATGTATAAAAATATAAAATATATGAAAATAAATATATTAAACAAAGTCATCTGTTTATTTATTTATTTTATTTTATTTAATTTTTTGTAGAAACGTTTTTAGAAAACTGTTTTGGCTCTTAAAGCCCAAATCCTCATCTTTAATGACTGCCTTTATTATTTAGGATAATTAATTTTTTTTACAAAGTACTACAAACAAATACAGAAATGAAAGACCCTGTTTAGACCTCGTTTACATCTATTTAGCTCCCAAAAAATACAAATAAAAAAATGTTCAATTAAATTTATTAATATCAATTTTATTCAACTGGCTTTTAAATGTGTTCATTAAGATTTGTTATTCAGTCAATGAACAAAGATTTGAAGAAAAGATAAGCCCTTAAAAAAACAGAGTATTTTTATCTCATCAACTACAAACCTTTGCACAAAATTCCCACGCAGTTTCTTAGATGAAGCTCTATATACTGTCCTATTTTTTAATTCAGTATCAAAGCTGGACCCCAATTTCATTACAGACCACAATATCACCCAAAAATATATATATAAGTGCCAGGTCTTTCCTTTTGGGTATGAGACCTTTAGCCTCAATAAATGTACTGACATGGTGCAGAAAGCTTATAATGCTGTTAGTAGGATTAAAATATCACAGCCTCTGTAGCACTGATGCGGTACAACACATTTAAGTATCTTAACATGCTCTCTTGAACTCACTTGAAGAGATTTTTACAGAAAAAGCGAACACTCACCTTGAATAATTCTTGCTTTTGCTGGTGTGCAATAAAGACGAGTGTTGACCTTGAAGAGAAGTTGCAGTGGTTATAAAGATTGCGTTGCCTACTGAATACATATATTTCTCTGAAAGAAAATAGCGATGTCCTGATTTTAATTACTTGGTGATTGCTTTAATGTTTGAATCATTAAGAAATAGTTCACCTGAGAAACAAATGTGGTCCTTATGATTTGTGTGTTCAATTTGAAGTCTGTGAAAGCTGTACCATGGCTAGACTGAAAGTTTAGTAATTATTCAGTTATAGTCAAACCTGGTCCCTCCAGTGAGCTGTTAACCACTGAGTCAACAGCTTACTCAGTAAACCAAATCTGTTCTGCGAAACAAATCATTTGGGTCAGTTTTGTGAGTGGATTTGTAAATATATGAATAATGTAAAAGATACAAATCTAAACAATGGTTTGTTCACAAGATGTCGACGGAAATTGCTGTTTGTGAATGATGACTTTAAAGAACTTGTAAGATGGACCTTGAAAAACTTTGACTTTTTTTTTTTTAAATCAGTAATATTTTTAAATGTATTTTAATTTATTATTATTAATAATTATTTTATTATTTTTTTATTTATTATTATTTTGTTTTGTTAAAATATATAAAATGTCTTGAATCTGTAATGTTTCTATCCTGTTTTGGTATTTATACAGTTGAAGTATTTTATTATTAGCCCCCTTGAATTATTAGCCCTCCTGTTTATTTTTTCTCCCAATTTCTGTTTAACAGAGAGAAGATTTTTTCCAACACATTTCTAAACATAATAATTTTAATACCTCATCTCTAATAACTGATTTATTTTATCTTTGCCATAATGACAGTAAACAATATTTTATTAGATATTTTTCAAGACACTTCTATACAGCTTAAAGTGACATTTGAAGGGGTTAACTTAACTTAATTGGGTTAGTTAGTTTAAGCAGATTAGGTTAAAGAGGAAAGTTATTGTATAACAATGGTTTGTTCTGTAGATTATAAAAAAAAATTAGCTTAAAGGGGCTAATAATTTTGACCTTAAAACAATTAAAAACTGCTTTTATTCTAGCCGAAATAAAACAAATAAGACTTTCTCCAGAAGAAAAAAATATTTTCAGACATACTGTGAAAATGTAATGTGTGAAAAAAAAAAATAAATAAATAAATAAAATAAATATATATATATACATACATATATATATATATACATATATATATATATATATATATATATATATATATATATGTGTATATACATACATATATATGTATATATATATATATACATATTTAAATTAGTAAAAATAAATAAATAAGTTCACTTAATTTCTTCATATTGTCCTGACACAAATCGATTGTATGGATCACAGCATTTTTTTGTGCATAACTACACTGTAAAAATAAATTATGACAAAAGGCCAAAACAACAAATATTTTTATGTTGCTTTAACTTAATATTAATAATAATAATAATAATAATCCAGTATACCGGGGTTAAAGCAAGCGGCAACCTCCCGCTCTCCCTCAGGAAGCCAATACGGAAGTAACTAAAACTGCAATTCATCCGAAATTCCGCTAGTCCTGGCCGCTCCTGGCTCCAAAACAGAGCAAATTTCAATTGAGCCCACTGTTAGAATGGCCAATTTTACAGCAGAAAAAAAGGTGTTTATAGCCTGGTACAAAAAAAGATTTGGGTTAATACAGCTAATATTACCCTTCATGACAACTATGAGGGGGGTGAATTTTTTTAGAACTCATCCGTTTCCTTTATATTAAGTTATATTAAGTTTGCATAATTAAGGGCGTGGCCACTTGAGTGACAGCTAGGTCTCGTTGGTCGTCGTCACGTCACCTCAGCTGAAACCTGCAGATTAGCCACTGAACTCGGCATATTTATCGTATTTCTGTGTTGTTTTATGTGGCTTTACACAGTCAACTGCCTTTTGGACTTATTTCCTACAATTATTAGATGGCAAGCAATGCTGAGTGCACTTAATTGAGCTCACAAACCATTCACGTGGCCGCCGTTTCCCATGTGAGTAAAGTTATATACTTATATACCATCTCTATACGTGTATTTGTTTTATTTAAGATCATTTATCATTTAAATTTATATTTAGAGCTGTAATGCACTCCAGAATCTGACAGATTGATTAGCTGTAGGCTCTAGAACAGTCATCTGAAGTGTTATCATACAGTGTTATGCTGGAATTCATCAATAGTCTTACATTAACTAACACAGACTATATCTGAAGTGTTTGGAAGTAATTCGCGTTTTTCTCCTGTTGAAAAACGTCATAAGAACAATGTTTAGTGGCTCAATGTATTACAGCAGTGTTTTTAAAACACTTTATTGATATAGTATACAACCAAGCACAAGTGGTCAGAATACAAACGAGTCACAGGTGATAATGTATTAAGCGTTCTCCCAAAGTAAAGTGTGTCTGAACCAGGTCTAAGCTAATTGAAGCATGCGTCTGTAGCTCCGCTCACTCTCCGCCTCTTTGCCCTTGTTTGGTATCCCGCTGTGGGTGTGATGACGCGCGAACAAAATGGCGACGGTTGGCCGCGCCTACTTGTGGCTTCTTTTGCGCTCTTTAGAAACCTATGGGAGACGTCACGGATACTACGTCCATATATTTTACAGTCTATGGGTTAAACCTGTAACACGGGGAGTGACACTGACAACAGAAGTTTGGATCCACGTGCAGGTTTATTCGGGTAGTCAGGCAAGCAATGGTCAACACAGGTGCAAACAGATATATGAAGACAGTCCAGAATCGTAGTCGAGGTAACAGGCGAGAGGTCAGAAGGCAGGCGGCAGACCAAGACAAGAGGTAAACAAGGCTAAGGTCAAGCACGGAAG
This sequence comes from Danio rerio, assembly GCF_052040795.2. NCBI lineage: Eukaryota > Metazoa > Chordata > Actinopteri > Cypriniformes > Danionidae > Danio > Danio rerio. Next base: position 41,891,294 of record NC_141029.1, on the reverse strand, counting down.
AACACGGCTAGGAAAACGCGTTGTAAAGCTACTTTACAGATAATAAGTCTCGGCAATGTGAATGAGTGTGTGTGCTGCTTAAATAGTGTCTGTAATCAGTCTTTGACAATCCTCAGGTGGTGCGAGTGTAATCGGTCTAAATGAGGAAGCAGGTGTGTGTGGGCGAAGTGCATGTATGCAGTTGTAGTCCATAAACTGGCAGATTTGTAGTTTGTATGAGTAAAATAGTTTTAACCTGGTGGTTAGAGGTCGCTGGTGATTGTGACAAAACCCTTGCTCTTTTCGAAGGACATCCCAGGATTTGTAACAACCACAGAGATCCAAGACCTTCGTTTAACGTTTCATACGAAAATTGTCGATCTTTGATCAGTATAGAGTCCTCATCAATATACTGGGTTGTTAGGACCCACACAGACCGCAGGTTGAGCGCCCCCTGCTGGCCTCACTATCACTACTTCCGGCGGCACAGCACCCATGTGGTCATTTATCCAGGTACTGACCAGATGCAGGCCTGCTTAGTTTCAGTGGGCGACCATGTGAGAGTTGCAGAGAGCTAGCTTCCGGCATCTTCTTTTAATACGTTAATCAGGTTTCAACTCAACTTTTTAAGTTATATAAAGTTTTACTCAGTTTTTGAGTTTGATTGATGTTAGTTGAGATGACTAGAGAAGTTCATTTGATTCACCAAAAAAATGAATGCAGCTATAAATATTTTGGTAACACTTTACAATAAGATTCATTAATTTAATGTTAATTAATGCATTTACTAAGATGAACAAACAATGAACAATACATTTACTACTGTATTTGTTCATGTTAGTTAACATTAGTTAATGAAAATACAGTAGTTCATTGTTAGTTCATGTTAACTCATGGTGCATTAGCTAATGTTAACAAGCATGGACTTGAATGTTAATAATGCATTAGTAAATGTTCAATAATAATTAATAAATGCTGTACATGTGTTGTTCATGATTAGTTCATGTTAGTAAATGCATTAACTAATGAACCATATTGTAAAGTGTTACCAATATTTTACTGTGTAAACCTTTTTTGCAGTATACTGCATAAATCATAATCCAAATAATTTTTAAGTGGTCTTTTTGTGTCGATAGCTTCACATATTTACAAATATTTTACAGTTTTTATATTTAGCTGTAAATATTTACATTTTTAATCATTGTTTTCGGACTTAAAGTGAGTGGTCTTACTTCATGTCTTCATTCCTGGTGTTATTTTAGTGAGCCTGAAAAGGATCTTGGTGCATGTCTCGAGCTGACTTGTTCACTACTAGCCTAAATGTGGTGTTGATAAAGTCAGCAAGTGATGGTAATCATTTTTTTTGTGGTCCCAGTGACTCAGTGCAGTTCCTACAGGTCAACTCATCACTCATTTTCATCTAGAAAAGTGTAGGTAACCTACTTCATTTTGTGACAAATGGTTGGCTTCATTTTCTTAGTATTATAAAGAAAATTTTGAATTTTTACTTGGTACTCTTGCACACTTTCACGTGATGTTAAACCCGAGAGCTGCATACATAATTATGTGCAACAACTGGAAATTTTTTATGCCATAGATCACCTAAAAATCAAACTCAATTTATTTATTTACACTTATAAAGCTTTCTTTTTGTCTAGTTAAAAAAAAAAGTACTGTTTTTTGAAGAATGTTGGAGACTGGTAGCCGTTGACATGCGTTTACAGTTTTTTCTCAGTTGCTTTGGTACTTTTCTCAGATCAGGATTGAAATTCTCAAAATTACCCTGTGCTTCTTGTGCACATCAAAAAAAAAGCAGTTTTTCATTTCTTTGAACAAGTTGTAAATGCTTTTCTACATCCATACAAATGATTATGTTCAATACCTGATGTTTCCTACATTATCCATTGCTTATGTTATGTTGATATGGTGAACAAAATGTATTATTTTAGCCTCACCCCCCACAACGTATAATCATTTGTTCATGGCATAAGTCATTACATGTAAAATGGCTGAAAAAGTTGTCACAATATTTTGTCATAATTCATTTTTCTGTTTCTATCGGACTTTTCTTTTCGAAATCTGTCTACAGTTGGTCAATTGCTGCCAGGTGAATCTTAACTTTCTCTCGTGAAAGTGCGTCTGAAAGGAGATTGTTCTATGTTCACATTTTTACCTTTGTTTTGATTTTTCTTTGTGCTATGCAGTGTTTTATTTTCCTTTTTGTATCACAATTACATGATGCAGCTATAAATTACAGTACAAACATTAAACACACACACACACATATATATATATATATATATATATATACATACCTTGAGAATACACTGTATTTTTGACATCATGACTAAGTAATTAGACTTATTATCCAAACACAATGACACAAACACTTTTCGTTCTAGTGGCACTGACATACTCATTGACACTGAAATGTAGTTTTGAGAGATGCACTAAGGATTTTGAACAGGAGTCTTTTTTTGAGCTTTAGCAGGTAATCCAAATGCACTCACTGTTTTGCAAATTTCAATTCTGTTCTCAGAAATGTGCCAAAGTGACTGAGGAAAAACTATGAATAAAAATGCATTATGGAAGTCAATCGGTTTCCAACATTTTTTTAAGAATGTCTTGTGATCAACAGAAGAAACGATCTCAAAAAGGTTTGGATGGTGAGTACATGATGACTTAATTCTCTGTTTTTTTTTTTTTTTGGCTAATTAGATAGATAGATTGATAGACAGACAGACAGACAGCCGGATGGATGGATGGATGGATGGATGGATGGATGGATGGATGGATGGATAGATAGATAGATAGATAGATAGATAGATAGATAGATAGATAGATAGATAGATAGATAGATAGATAGATAGATAGATAGATAGATAGATAGATAGATAGATAGATAGGTAAAAGGATGGATGGATGGATGGATGGATGGATGGATGGATGGATGATGGACGGACGGATGGATGGATGATGGACGGACGGACGGACGGACGGACGGACGGACAGACAGGTAGATACTGTAGATAGATAAATTGCTAAGACGTTTTTTTCAGTATGTCAGTGTACTTCCAAATGAAACAGACTGTTGAGTAGGGGCATGGCTTTCTTTTTGACCATCATTCCCTCATAGCAAACTAATGGCAACAGGGGTGTAATTGAGAAAATTGTGGAATATTATTATTATTCAGTATTTTCTTTTTCATTTGTATTATATTCTATTTTATTGTTATATTTAATGCTGTGAACTACAAAATAAGTGTATTTTAAACAATGCTCCTTTTTACAATTTAATAATGGTGTTTTTACTGTAATGTTTTCTTTATATTATTAGGAATAAAGTCCAATTACACTGTTAATATGTTTTTTTTATTAACTCAGTTTCATTGCTCAAAATGTCTATTATTTTACTGACACAATATTAGTTTCTATATATAATGAAGTCTTGTTTTATATGTAATTTTAGAATTATTATGAATTATATTGTAAAATTAATATTATAATAAAAGGAAATGAAAATGATTCTAATATGGTGGTTTTAGTGCTTTTGAAAATGTTTATTCAGCTGAATTTCAAAAATAAAATGCAACAGATATTGCACAAAGTTCTGACATTACATTTTGATCTGCTCACATAAATAATCCTGTCATGACCCTGCTACTTCTGACCATTTTGAATCGAGAAGTTGCATTTGCATCAGTCAAAAAACTAGCTTGTATTTACTCCATATATTAATTTATTCCCCCATCTCTGTAAATACATTTTTAGCTTCCTTTTGCACACCTTATCTTTATCCTGTTATCTGTCTCTGCACGTTGTTGACTGTAGAATCCATCCAGATTGTGTCTTACATGCCTTCAGGCACGATGTGAGATAGGATTTTTTTTTTTTCAAACAACTATTTCTACATCCCACACTCTTAAAAGGCCAGACATATGAAGATTGCAGACTGTTGCGGCTCAGGTTTTATTGTGCAATTCATAGGTCTACATCACTGTTCTTGCACTAACAAAGGTCTAAAGGCAATTATTGTAGGCTCGATTTTCCCTTTGGTGTCTCACTTTATTATATCATTTTCAGACACATTCAGTGGAGGAAAGGAAGGGTGAGGCTGATGGGAAATACATTTCTAAATCAATAAGGCAGCCAGAAAATGTGTGAACAACAGACATGAACAAATCTCAAGATTTGCTTAAAAAAAAAAAAAATCTCTTGATTTTATTTAATTAATTTATTTTGTTTTATATAATCATATATATTTATTTTAATGCATTATTTTATGTATTTGCTGATTTGTTTTTAATTATGTTAACAAATATAAAATATTATTTTAATAATATTATTTTGAACTAATAAACAGAAAATATTAATCTGATGTAAGTTTGAGGTTATATGTTATATTTTAAAACATAAAATTCAAGCAGGAATTTAATATTTATTTATTTATATTATTATTATTTGTTATTTAATATATTAATGTATTATTTTTGATGAATCTATGGTCGAATCTTGCTTTAATTTGAGAATGGAGGTCAATTATTTAAGTCATATATCTGATGAAATCTTTTTTTTTTAAGGAATCTATGGTCAAATCATGTTTTAAAAGAAGAATGGAAGTCAATTAAGTCATATATCTGATGTAATCTTTAGGACGTGAGGAGACTGAATTAGAAAAGAGGGATTTTTCCTAAACATGCTGTATCAATATGACATTTTGTTGAGCTGACGGATCTGGAAGACCAATAGTGCCATCTAGTAGCTACCAAAGGATACATATCCTTATGGAAACGAAGCGCCCACTGACCTTGAAAATGATGCTACAGCATGACAGCCTGATACATTTCTATTGCCTTGTGTAAATGACATGATTTCATTTTGTATGTTTTGGTGAAGGCGGTTCATTCTGCGGTGGCAATCTCCGAAATAGAGACTAAGCCAAAAGGAAAATGAATGAATGAATGTTTTGGTAAAAAGCCCATGGAAAAAAATTCACATGCAATCCATAGGGATGTCTTGGGGCTCTAAATGTCACATGGTCTAGTCTAACAAACAAAAAAAGTAATAAAAAAATAATAATAGATTTTCGTTTCCTTATATTACCTTATATTAAGGATAGTTCAATATTAGTGCACTACTATTAGTTAATGTGACAACAAATTTAAATTATATATATATATATATATATATATATATATATATATATATATATATATATATATATATATATATATATACATACACATACATACATAATAATAAACATTATTAAAGTCTAAATACAAATTTTTAGTTATTCCTTGTTAACTAAACTGTTACCAAGCACAATTTAGGATTACAATAATGCAAGTCTTGTTCGTAGTTCATGACATTAAATACATAAACTAATGGCACCGTACTTTAAAATGTGACCCCCAAAATGATATGACTGTAGTTATGAGACTGTGTTAGTATTTGTCTCAAGATATTTGAATTACTAAATGTCTCTTTATTAATTCATTTAAAAATGTCCCTTTAACAATCTTCAACATGTTTAGAAGAGAACCATTAATAGTACTTCCTGATTAAAGCCATTCTGTTGCTGGATTGAGGTCTGGGCTTTCGCTGGGTCTCTTCTGGACAGGCATATTGCGTATTATATGTCATGGATGATGACTCATTCTCTAAATCCCAGTGACTTGATGGATTTCTTTTTTTTTTCTCCCTGTGCTCAATTTATTCTTTCTGCCATCTTTATGAGTTTTCCAGGCCATGCCATCACCTAACACCAATTATTACTAAGGCAATTTCTTAGTTTTGAAAAGTTTTGCCTCTCTAAGATGTTGTTTGCTTTTAGTCATCATACCTTTTTATAAACAGAGTAGATCAACTGTTTTCAACATTAAAGGGAACATTCTGAAATTCATTTCAGAAATAATTGTGTAATAATTTACTCACCCTTTACTTGCTCCAAACCTGTTTGACTTTCTGTCTTCTGTTAAACACAGAATAAGATATTTTGAAGAAAGATAGTAACATGTAACCATTGACTTACATAGTATGTTTGTCATACCATAGAGATCAATGTGGACAGGTTTTCAACTCTCTTCAAAATATTTATTTTGCTTAACAGAAAACAGAAACTCAAAGGTTTGGAAACACTTGAGTATGAGTAAATAGTGAGTACGTTTTCATTTTTCAGTGAATTATGCCTTTAATTATCAGACTATATTAGTCACTAATAGACTAATAATCACGTATAAGAATAAGAATCACCTATACAGCAAATAAGAGTGCTTTGTGTGAGATCATGTGACACTGGAGACTGGAGTGGTGGTGATTGCTGAAAGAAAATAAAATAAAACAAATAAAAAAAAATAAATATAGCTATGATTCGCAATACAGTTTTGTTTGTGTGTATCTGTTTTTTTATTATTATTGCTACATTTTTAATCAAATAAACATCCAAAAAGTGGATAAAAGTGAAGAGCGGGGGGAGGGATCGTCCCAACTTATCCACCACCCCCCGCCCCCAAGCAGTGCCCCTGATACAGATTAACAAAAAAAAAAAAAATAACATTTAATAATTGATTACTATTACTTTAAACTCTTAGAAAACTGTCAGTCAGTCAAAGTCACTGGGCCGGTACCTTTTAAAAACTTTTCAACTTCGCTTGACGAGATAAAAAAAAAAAAAAAAAAAACACTCCTCTCTCTTTTCTCTAGCACTGAATTTTCTGAGCACTAAGAGTTTTTTTTTTTTTTTGTATAAGTAGTACTTCTTGTGTGAATTGCATCTTTTTGTTGAATCGCTGAATGTTTTCTCAATTATAAGACACTTTGGGCAAAATGTGTCTGCTAAATGTAAACGTTCAATTACTTGATGAGTACACATTGGTACCTAAAGTATCTATATTTGTACGTAAAGAGTCGATATTGTACCTTAAAGATTAGCCTGATCTCATTCGAAGATGTAAGTATTTTACGTTTTGTCAGTTTAGTGGCTAATTCGTGCAAAAATTTACGATTTTTAAAATGAGGCACAGCACCCAACCCCATACCTAAACCCAATCATTAATGGATGATAAGCAAATCATACAAAATTATATGGTTTTGATTGTAAGTATGCATACGAATTAGCCACTATATTATGTTAAGAATTGCAGTGAGATACATATTGGTACCAAAGTTACAAAAATAAATATTTTGAAAGGGTACCACCCTCCACGCATTCAGGGCGTGTGAATCCATATGTGATAATATGAGGACAGGAAAATCCGCTTTGCGCCATGGCGCATGGTCTAAAAGGGTTGTTTATTTTCTTAATGAGTTATAGGTGTGTTTTGAGAATAAACCAATCAAAGTCTCATCTCCCATTCCCTTTAAGAGCCAGCTGTGTCACGCCATAAGCCCATTTGCTATATACATGATGTAAAGTCAATTCACTTTCGCTCTCGTGGATAGGGAAACCTTTATGCACAGACATCAATTAGCCTATACATAATTAATTTCGTTTGTTAAGCGCAAATATTTTTTCAAAACTATTTCTAAATTCAGTTCTAATTTCCAGCAAACAAATAAATGAACAATAATAACGAAGTGTGGTCAAAATATACTTTTTTTCCAAATACACCTGCTATGTCCCATATGGTCTAAAACCTGATAGGTGGGCAAATCTTAGCTTGTTTTTAATAAAACAAATATAAATATGGATATAATAAATAATACTGCTAATAATAATAACATTATACAAAAGCAAATTGAATGAACTGAAAAACCCTCCCGAGATGAAGGATTCAAGGTAGTGGTTTTTAAATTCATGTAGGCTAGAAAATAATATGTTTTGTAATATTTTAATCCTTTATATTTATATCCTATATATATCCTTATTATATCCTATATATATATATATATCGAGGTGCACTCTGCGCCGGACTTTAGACCGGGTTTGTTCTGGTCTAAAGAACAGACTATTACAGTTTCTCAAAATAGCAACGCACAAAAACACGCCTGCTTTTTTAGACCAGAACGCCTATGGGCGCATGTATGAGCGCAAATGCATTTGCTATTTAAAAAGCCTGGCGCAACACCTCGAAATGACCCTTGTTCCGAACTGAAAGTAGCAAATAACAATTGTGTTATGCCTTGCGCCACATTGCGCCGGGTGTATGATAGGACCCATACACCTGTTTTTCTGTTTTTGAATAAAGAAAATAGTTTTAAATTTTATAAAGCTGCTGTGTATATGATTATTTTTGAGTTATTTATCTATTTACATATTGTTTTGTTATTAATAATTAAACTGCAGACAAAATGTTGTTCTGTGTACACCAGTACATAGGAATGACTAAAGTTTGTAAAAATCAATCAAAAAAAAAAAAGGTCAACACAACAAGGTGTAAGTAAAATATAAATGAATAATGAAAATCAAACAACAGTGTCTTCATTTTATGTACTTGTTCATCACTTGGCTGTGAAAAGCTTCCTAAGTGTGACATTAATATGCTCGATCTGCCTCATTTAGTCAAAAGCAGGAAATGGCTTTCTCCTGTGAAAGACCTTGGGTTGTTTCTTTCCAGACTTGGGTATGAAGATTTCCTGTTTAAAAGTGCGTCATTGGCTGTGAAAGAAGTGCATGCTATCACATGCTCATTTTCACATCTCTGGCTATCCATCCTCAGTGCAGGGCTTTGCAAAACTCCAACCTCAACTAAAAATGTGGGCTCAGTGTAGGTGTCTAAAACTCGCCTATCTGAGGTTTGAGCTTTGGTTCGCTGTCTGTGTACAAAGAGCATAAGTTTGGTTACAAGTATCTGTGGTGAATTAGGCAGATTATGCATGCCTGATGCATGCATGATATGCATTTTCACAAATATATTTTACTTTAGGATGTATTAGTGATATAAAACAGAATACTTTTTTTGTATTATAAACACAGTTTGATTTAAGGATATATGTCCTGTAGGTGTACAGTGTACAAAACATTAGAGCAGTGTTGCGAGTTCTTTTTTTTTTTTTTTGGTGTGTGTGTGTGTGCGCATGTTTGTGTGCATGATTTGGGGTACAGAGAGTTGAAAATGGGGGAGGTGAGTGCATAAACACATCCGCGCACACACATACAAGAAAGAGAAAAAAACTAACATCCTCAATTAGTATATGAGGAAAATGGGGCCTGTGGTTTAGGCTGTTTTTCTAATCAGTGGTTTTCTGACACATTTAAGTTTGAATGTGTTACATGTTGAACAAGTGCACCAACACATGCCATGTGAAGATGAAACAAATTCCTTCGTTTCATTTTAGAGGTGAGACGCCCTTCTTGACTAAAACGCAAAAACAAGTTTGTGCAACCGTGAGTGTAAGGCTCAATCATGTGGTGCAGAGTTTTACAGATTCCCTCTGTTGATGTTCTGTATTATTATTATTATTATTATTATTATTATTATTATTATTATTAGTTGTTGTCATAGTATTTTTCTAAAATTCTATTTTTAAATGCAACATTAGAAACTTAAGGATGTGTGACAATTGGCAATTCATTACACTGTGGCAACCCCTAATGCAAGTGTGTGTGTGTGATATACACTCACCGGCCACTTTATTAGGTGCACCTGTCCAACTGCTCGTTAATGCAAATTGCTAATCAGCTAAGCACATGGGAGCTACTCAATGCGTTTAGGCTTGTAAACATGGTCAAGACGATCTGCTGCAGCTCAAATCGAACATCAGAATGGGGAGAAAAGGGGATTTAAGTGACTTTGAACATGGCATGGTTGTTGGTGCCAGACATACTGGTCTCAGTATTTCAGAAACTGCTGATCTACTGGTATTTTCACGCACAACCATCTTTGTGGTTTACAGACTGATTCGAGCTGATAGAAAGGCAACAGTAACTCAAATAAACACTTGTTACAACCGAGACATGCAAAAGAGCATCTCTGAACATGACGAACCTTGAGACGGATGAGCTACAGCAGCAGAAGACCACATCGGGTGCCACTCCTGTCAGCTAAGAACAAGAAACTGAGGCTACAATTCGCCCAGGCTCACCAAAAAGTTGGACAATATATGATTGAAAAAACGTTGCCTAGTCTTATGAGTCTCAATTTCTGCAGCGATGTTCAGATGCTAGGGTCAGGATTTGGCATCAACAACATGAAAGCATGGATCCATCCTGCCTTGTATCAACAGTTCAGGCTGGTGGTGTATTGGTGTGGGAGCATTTGAGCATTGAGCATTGTGTCAAGGCCACAGCCCACTTGAGTATTGTTGCTGACCTTGTCCATCCCTTTATGACCATAGTTTACCCATCTTCTGATGGCCACTTTCAGCAGAATAACGCGCCATGTCATAAAGCATGAATCATCATTCTCAGACTGATTTCTTGAACATGACAATGAATTCACTGTATGGCCTCCACAGTCACCAGAACTGGATGCAGTGGAATTGATGATGTGCATCATAAATGTGCAGCTAACAAATCTGCAGCAACTGTGTAATGCTATCATATCAACAAAGACAAAAGGCTCTGAGGAATATTTCCAGGACCTTGTTGAATCTATGCCACGAAGGATTAAGGTAGTTCTGTAGGCAAAAGGGGTCCAACCCAGTACTAGTAAGGTGTACCTAATAAAGTGACCAGTGAGTGTATATATATATTATAGAGAGATAAATAATCAATCAGGGATTAAGCCTAAGGAAAGTGATTGAATGAGGATTTGTCATGTTTACATTTCTTAAAAACAGAAGGCAAACAACTCACAAGAAATGTTGTTAATTCAACTTCAGAAATTCTCTTCTATTATTTAGTATTACTGATTTCTGTTTGCTTGTGGAACTTATAGGAGATTGTTTTTCTTTGTAAAGTTCTTATTCTGTCTTCTTATCCTGATAGATAGAGACTGTACAATGCTATTTTGGATTCATGTTGGAGTGAAAATAGTTGAGTAAAATAAAGAGTACACCAGAGAATCAGTAGAAGTGAGATGAACTACTAAAGACTGGAGACTTTAGAATTAAACTGACTGATTGGTCAGTATCCCCAGTGGACCCAGTTAAGTATTTACCTCAGCCTGACATTGATTGATCCAAGTGTTGATTGGCACAGATTCACTTGATTATTTCACACACTTCACTCAGTTTCGGATCAGAGGAAGAAATCTAATTGTCTGGGAAAAAGTGCTTAGACACTTGTGAAATGGAAAAGCTGACCTATTTATTACTACAATACGCAAAACAGGTTAAAGACAAGTGCTAGATGATCACATGAGAAATTTTTTTTGTTAGGTTATTTATGAGACATCCTGTTTTGGTGTCCCATAAAATCTAGAAAAGTAATCTTAAACTTTCGAGACACCCTTAAGTACTTTTTTGAGATTAACAGTTTTATGTGTATTAAAGAGCCCATAATATACATGAAATAGAGTCATATCTTGGTTGTAAGGGTCTCCAACAACAGTCTAATATGCATGCAAGGTCAAAAAACACTTTCATGGTCTTATAATCTGCATTTATCTTTACCTAATTATCCCAGCGACTCCTGTATGAATCGTCCAGTGATTCATTTGTTCCCAAACCCCTCCTTAGCGCGAAGCTAATCTGCGCTGATTGGACCGATGACAGTCTGTCGCGATTGGTCGACTGCCTTCAGTCAGAGAGTGAAATGCCCAATAGCTAATCAGCAATATAAAAAGTAATCACAGTTCATACACGCTTGATAATGTAGGCGTGGATTTTAGCTGCCACACACACACACAAAAACACACACACACCTCCGGACGACAACGCTCCTGCTCCCGCTTCCGCCCGCACCCGCCAAGTTTTAGCCTGAACCCGACCGCTCCCGCTTATATTAAGAATTTGTCCCGCTAAAGAGCGGGGGAGAACAAAACCAAAAATCACCCAGCTATACAGTCCAGACAGCCAAGCTGTCTGTATAAACACACACACACACACACAGACAAAGCTCTCTCTCTGGTTATAATGCTGAGGTTTCATCTTTGGGTAGAGACTCGATAATATCCATCTGCAGTGTGACTTCAATCGACCAGCATGTTTGTGTGCGTGTGTTTGTGGGTGTGGGTGTGTGTGTGTGTGTGTGTCTGGGTTTCTGCGTCAGAGGGCGGGGCCTCAGGTTTGAAATCTCCTGGGTTTGCGCGTGCACGTGAATAACTTGGTTTCGTTCGTACATCATGGCGAAACACCTAATGACTCGGTATCAAGGCGACTCGTTTGAAGCACTATGAGTCGACTCTTTTATAGATGAATCAACCGTTTTAAACACTGTATTCTTACAGATTTAAGCCTTAGCTGGATACTTCACTTCACTTAGAGCTGTGTTACACACTAAATGGAGGGGAATTTTCAAAAACCCATAATATGGGCTCTTTAAGCATCAATTAAGACAACGTTAGCACCTGTCAGCTGTAATTGTGAGGAAAAATGTGTAATTTTGAGCTTTTGTCAGCTAACTTTATTGGGGTAAATTAATAAATAATTAATTATTGGGGGGGGGATTAAAATCTGTGACATAGCGCTTATCTGTTAGTGGAGTGATGAAGCATCGATTTCTCATTATTATTCATAGCTGAATTTTCTTTTGCTATGAGAAGACCCTGCTTCTTAATTATTTATGACTGCATGTGTTTTATTATGACAGACTAATACGGACAGACCACAGACAAGCCAAGCTGTGAGACAGCACGACACGCAGTATTTAGCCATTCATGAAGGCTTGTATGTGTTTGTTTTCATCATCCACAGGGTTTGTTGCATGGCTTTCTTTGTGATACTGTCAGGGCCGATACAGCCAAGCTGTTTGTATGCAGGAAATGGTGGACTTTCTTTTATCAGTTGAGTTCGTTACCATTCAGACACATTGATTATATCCGTTATTCCATGTTTGCCTAAATTTAAAATCATACAGATTACAGACAGGGTTAATGGTTGAAAAAGATAACTTTAATGTTTGAATAACTTTATTATTAAAATGTTCTGTCCTCATTTAGCCTTATATATTTGGTCCCACTTTATATTAAGTGTCCTTAACTACTATGTACTTACATCAAAAAATAAATACAATGTACTTACTGTGTTTATAATGTATTTGAGAACCCTTGTGGTGCTTTTGAGTTGGGATAGAGGTTGGGTTATGGACAGGTTTGGTGGTATGGGTAGGTTGAAGGGTGGGTTAAGGTGTAAGGGATGGTCAACAGTGTATTTACAAATGTAATTACAAAAATTAATTACAGATTTAATTACATGTATTTAATCAAGCATAAGTACACAGTAAATACATGTATTTACACAATAAGTACATTGTAGCAAACTATTATTATATACTATACTATACTATACTATACTATACTACTATATTCATGTGTAAGTACATATTAGTTAAGGCCACTTAAAGTGGGACCATATATTTTTATGCAAAATTGAAACCTCTGATCTGTATTTGTTAAATTATATAATGATAATAATAAGTGATTAAATGCAGTCTTCATATACAATTAAATAATTCTTGATTATAATTTTTTTAAAGAACATATCCTTATCATATGTAGAGAAATGTATGCATGTGTACTGGCATGTGTGTGTGTGTGTGTGTGTGAGAGAGAGAGAGAGAGAGAGAGAGAGATGATTTTATGTATAGTAAAAATAATTATAGAATATTTGTTTTTTATGCTGAATGCTTTCTCCAAATGCTGTGTTTAGGGGGTGTGGTTTGTTTTAAGGTCTTTAATACAGCCTATAAAATCATTATTATCATTATGAAAGACCCCATAAAACATGAAAACCCAACATGTGTGTCAAAAAACTAATAAGCAACAGCATTTTCCTAAACACCTGCTGTTACTACAGCAGATGCTTAGTGGAAAATTTTCATGCATGAATTCATTGGAGCACAAAGATCAATTTTCAGTTCATTTGATCCACATTCATGTGCCTAATTACAATCTATTTTCAGACATTGCACTTTGTACGTCGATACTTTTTTTTTAACTAACTGTTGAATAAGTGAGATATGATATATGAATAAAGATTTTTATTCATAACAAACAAATAACATTACGTCTAATCAAGACAAAAGGAACAAATACAAATCTTCACTCACTCTGGGACCAAAAAAGGAGCATATTTTTCTTTAAAATGCCACCTTCTGCCTTATTGTACTCAATGTGCAAATGAAAGCTTGCAATAGTTGCTCAATGTAATTATTAATGTCTCATAAAGAAAAGAGGAAATGCAATCATAAGAGGTTTTATAGTAATTTTGTGTATTGTTTAATGTAGGTTTTGCAGAACATTTACTATACATAAGGTGAACCTCGTTACCCACCATTAAACCAGCACAGGATGCACAATGAACTTCAAGCCTCAGTTAACACATTTGCTTTCCTTTTTTATTACATGTTAATAAAGTCTACATTGTATTTCATATCATCAATTGTATCCTTCGACCCTTTTTCATATTGCACTCAATATAAAAAATTGTGTTCCATGATATGTTACATGAGGTGACTAATTTATTTTCTGGCTTCTGTTGTCCAATTTTAAATTAAATTTCTTAAAAACGTATCTATCATGACCACATGAGCCTTGAATCAAACCATCTTACATTAATTGAGTCTAAACATAGTTTATAAATCCTTGTTTGTGATTTGGCTTATGCCTACTTTTGAGAGACTGTCCATTTACTTACACTAAATACATTATGATCATGTAGGACTACTGTGGAAAGCTTCACAGAATGAATGAGGTAATGCACAGATGGCTGAAACCTGAAAGAGGAGGAAAGTAGACAGTGATGTATAAAATAAAGGCATAAAAGAAAGGTATATGAGAGAAGGGTGGTAGGGGAGGGGGCGTCTAACGGTTTCCCCTCTACTTCAGAAAGTGCTCTTTAAACCATGGAAAGTTAACCAGCAGCCTCTGAACAAAAGCAACCGATTGTTATCTGAGGATACTTGAACAAATCAGAGTGCTGATGGTAAACAAACAACGTGGCCTCAAAAGAACACAGTTGAACACTTGTAAACGGTGACCTTATTAAACTGTTCAAAGCAAATCAGCTTTTGTTAATTTTCCACACCATCACTTTTAGATTTATTTGTGGGTGAGATGTGATCTGTGCCTTGTGTTTTTTTTTTTTTTTTTAGAATTGTTTTACTTTTCTAAATGTAATCATTTTAAAATATATTTATTTTGATTTTACATTTATTAATTTATTTTTATGTAAAAACAATAGAATCATAGCTACATTTCTTAGATCATTTTAACCTCCAGTTGGGTATATTAAAAATGCAGTGTGTGAAATGAAAAGCCACCTATTATTATTAGCCTCCCTGTTTTTTTTTTTTTGTTTTTTTTTGTAAATTCTGTTTAACAGAGAAAGAATTGTTTCAACACATTTCTAAACTATTATGTTATAGGTGGCTTTTAATAATTCATTTCTAATAACTGATTTATTTTATATTTATTTTTTCAAGATACTTCTGTACAGCTTAAAGTGACATTTAAAGGCTTAACTAGGTGCATTAGGTAAACTAGGCAGGTTAAGGTAATTAGGCAAGTTATTGTAAAACAATGGTTTGTTTTGTAGACTATCAGAAGAAAATAAAGGGGGTAATAATTTGAGCTTAAAATGGTTTATAAAAAATAAAAACTGCTTTTATTCTAGCTGAAATAAAACAAATAAGACTTTTCAGAAGAAAAATGTTATATGACATGTTGTGAAAATTTCCTTGCTCTTTGTTAAACATCATTTGGGAAAAATCTTTAAAAAAAGAAGAAAACAAAAAAAGAAAAATCAAAGGGCGGCTAATAATTCTGACTTCAACTGTATGTATGTATACTGTATGTATATATATATATATATATATATATATATATATATATATATATATATATATATATATATATATATATATATAAACAAAATGTTATTTGGCATATAATAGAACTACATATCCAAAAAAATAGCCTGTCTATTTGTTTTATTTAATATTTGCAGTAGAAAATAAAATATTAAAATAAAAATATAATTCTGACTTCAACTGTATACACAGACACACACACACACACACACACACACACACACACACACACACACACACACACACACACTATAAACCTACACACTATAAACCTAAAAAGGTAAGGTAACTCAAACCATTTAAGGAAACTGATAGCACCAAAACCATTTAAGTTCAAAAACTAATCCTAATGAGTACTGTGAACTTGATTTATTTGAGTAAACAAAGCACTTTGAGCACAGTAAAATCCAATAAATGAAGAGAACTCAAACTGCAAAACCCATTAAGTTAAGGCAACTCAAACCGTTTGAGACAACCAATTGCTACAAACAATTTGAGTAAAAAAAATGAATCCATATGATTACTGTGAATTTACTCCATTTAAGATAAAGTAATTATGTATTTATTAACATATCATGTATTCACTATGGTGTTTAGAATTTAAAATTATTAAATTACAATTATTCTTTAAGTTAAAGAAACACACACAAAACATATAATGAAATAATGTTTTCATTCTTTTTTGTGTGAGCTATTCATTTAAAGCTTAATTGGTCCAGGAGTTGAATAGGTATGGTTCAGTGCACAAAATCTATTTAACAATCAGTGTAAGACAGCTGGTAAAATGGAGAGGTTGTTTTATGTATGTATATGTATGTTACATCGATTGACCCAGGTGTTGAACGGCACAGGTTTCACTTCACTATGTCACGCACTTCACAGAGTTTCAGATCAGAGGAAGAAATCTAATTGTCGAGGAAAAAGCGCTTATAGTCGCATAGTGAAATGGAAAAGCTGACAGGCTCGTTCGGCGCAACGGAAGCCACCAAACCATACAAACTCAAGCAGCTCGCTTCCTAACTTTTTTTCTGTTTGACGCAAGCTCGTCCCCTATTTGTGACCAATATCCTAAACTCCTGACAGTCATCAGAAGACTTCATCATCACGGTAGACTCTAAAAAGCCTCTTGTCTTTGGAAATTATCGTGTCTTTCTTTTTACACAAGGACTAATGTAATCCTTAACACACCTCACTTACAGTAATACATTTTAATATCCACAGCTTCAGTTTACTGTAAAAGAAGCAATAAAAAATGGAAATGCACAACCTTTCATGACTAATATGACCTGCTTCAGTTCTTCAGTGAAGCACCTCAATGCCATTGTTATGCAAATCCCAGTGATACCACTGATTCACTCTCCAATGATGATAATGAAAATTACTAGATCATTAGGAGCTGGTTTTAATGACCTGAAATTATCTGTTGCTCACAGGTATTTTTTTAATACAGAGATCAACACTAATCTAAGCATTTTATTGTAATAATATAAACTGTAATACTCAAATACTTCTTTTTCTTAGCATTTGCTCAAAAGATTACTAGTTTCTCTGTCGTCACCAGCTCTCCACAGTTCTGAAAAGCTTCCAACTGGGTCAGTTGTGTATTTCTCTATCCGGCCAATAGAGGGGGTCCAAGAGAAATGTTAGTAGGCTACCCTTCACGCAGTTTCCCACCTCTCATCTTTTATTTTTTAAATAAAAACCCGAGTACCTGTAATAATTTTGATTAATTTCTAGTATTCTTCACCCTTATTAGAAGCAAAATTATTTTAAAACAGCCCATTTCATAGAATCTATTCAAGGTATTTTTTGAGTGTGTGTGAAGACTGCATCACAAATAATCATTCATTACATCAATAATTATGATTAATATACAAAATAACCGCAATACATGCTTGTAACATTAATATAATGCTTCGACATAATATATGATGTTTACTATAGCATGCCATATGCAATTTGGAGGTTTAATTCTAGTTTCTTACTTAGGCTACCTTAATAAGGCTAATAAAACCTCGCTTTTAAATGTGTTGATGTTAAGGCGTCTAATCGATTACCGAGTGCCACTGATAGATCCGTTTCTCTGAGTCAGTCAGACGGTCGCCGCTGTCCGTTCTGAAGATGGAGGAAGCAGGCGAAGGGAATCAGTATTTCTGCGCGTCTATCGCACTGCAGTGGATACACAGCATTTAGACGCCCTCTGTTACTCCATATCTGATGAGATGGATGTCTGTCACTTGGCATATTGCTGAAGGTAAGCGAAAATGTCGGTTCTGGGTCTTAATGTTTCCCTTTTGTGGTTTAAATGGTCTGTGCCTGTATGTTTTGCTTTGACAGGTCCAGGACGCGTTTGGATAAGGGTGCGAATTTTGAGGAAGTTTAACCCCCTCCCCTTTTTACCCCTCTAAAACGGGTCAAAGTAAAGATGGGTTCTTAAAGTGTTTATTGTTTGTACATGTAGCTGAGTATGTAGCCTACGTTTCATCAAGTTTTCAAACGTCCCTGTTGGCTAACTTAAAAAGTTATATCATAAGTTGGAGTGGGATTCATTTAATTTTGGAGAACAGAAATATACTTTATGTTAACTGAAGTATAGCTGTAGGTGCTCACTGACCGCAGAAAATAATCAAAAATGTTAGTATTTATACAACATTCGTACAACTAGCCGGGATACTTGAAAATCCTCGTTCCAGACTTGGGTAAGAGAATTTAGGGCTTTTAGCCTCTTCCAAATATATGGAAAAAAAAACAAAATAAAAAAAAATTTTGGTCCTCAAATAGGGTATATGCACACAGACTTTTAATTTTCAGCCAGCCTGACAGCTTCCGGTGAACTATTCTTCCATTAAGTTACAATAGCCAATCTAAAAATAGCTAATCTGTTTTCTTAAAATAAAATAAGTGATCTAAGTGTCTGCCTAATAGATATTTGACATGAAGTGGATCTCAGATGGGACAAAAAGCACTGCATTAAATTAGATTTTTCCTGCCATCTCTTTAATATGGACATTTATTTTACCTCAGAATTTTGAATGGAATTTCTGCGCTAGCCTGTTGGTACTGACAGCACCAGCGGTTACATATCATCTCGTTTTATGCTTAAACAACTAAATTAATGCTTAGGTTTATTTAACTGATTGTATTTTAATTGCATTAGGATGTTGATGCTGTAAAATGAACCTTATAAAATTTAGAATAGTTGCAATAACTTTTCACCGGAAGTTTATCGTTGATTGAAAAACACTATCTGTGCATTTACGCCATTTAGGTTTGGCGCCCTAGCGTGCCTAATCTATGTTTTGAACACTTTCAACTTTTGTGTGTGTGGCCTATAGCTGCTATTTTTGTGTAGGACAAGCATTTGGAACGTTAATAACTTAATAATTTGTATCAGTTGGCTAGAGTAACTATGCTCTGATTGTAGACAGTGACAGAATTGCAGATTAAAAGCTATATTTCAATTACAGGTAGGCTATATAAGTACACACATTTAGTCTTTTTTTTTAGCTATTTATTACTTATTTAGGCTACTTTTACCTCGTAAAACAGCAAACACCTGTCGCTAATGTAAGCGTACTCTAACATATTAATAAAAAATGTGAATAAAACTTCAGAAACGTGTTTACTTTTACATTGCTGCACATTTTAAAGACCCCAAACTTTCAATTTGAGACCCTTACGCCCGTAATTTGCACTGTTGCAGACAGTAAAGAACTTGTGTTTCTAAAAAATAATAATTATATTAAAAACCTTACTGTCATTACGCGTTAGTAACACTAAAACATTGAGTGCCTAAGCATTTAAATGGAGGTGCCTATAGGCGAATGTGTCACATGAATGCTGATGCACTGAGCTGCACATGAAGCATATAGAAAACACGCACAGAGTCATCCCACAACCTTTGACGGAGTGTCAGACAGGTGGAAATATTGGGCTCTAAGCCTGTTGTAGGCAGTTCCCATCATTTCCTTATTTATGGCTTAATTCCCTTGGAACCGGTGGATCCAGTTGAGTATTCGTCTCAGCCTGACATCGATTGACCCAGGTGTAGAACGGCACAGGTTTCACTTCATTGTTTCACGCAGTTTCAGATCAGAGGAAGAAATCTAATTGTCGGGGAAAAAGCGCTTAGACGCATAGTGAAATGGAAAAGCTGACAGGCTCGTTCGGCGCAACGGAAGCCACCAAACCATACAAACTCAAGCAGCTCGCTTCCTAACTTTTTACTGTTTGGCGCAAGATCGTCCCCTGTTTGTGACCAATATGAACTCCTGCTGAACATGACAGTCATCAGAGGACTTCATCACCACTGTAGACTCTGAAAAGTCTCTTGTCTTTGGAAATAATTATTACTCGTTTCGTTTTTTCTTTCTTTTTACGCAAGGATTTCTTTGGACACTTCTGCGTTTTCACAGGGGGGAGACCAGACAAAAAAGGTAAACGATTGTCGCAGTCATATTTTATTGACGAGTCGTGTAGTTTAGGATAAGCCTGGAAAGACTTCTGTATTATAATACTGACATATGTAGCAATCGTCTTGGGGAATTATGTATTGTTATACTTTAGATGACACTTATATCTGTATTAATATCCGTTTATGTGTCAGTGATGTGACGTTAATTTATCTAATAATTCTATGATTAACATATTTTCAATTTAATTGAAAGTATTTTTTAATAATTATAGGCTATTTATGTGTAGTTGACCCTGGAGTAAACATATCTAGATGCAATTGTCTGGACTATTAAAGAAAAAAGTAATTAAAAGTTATTGAACACGTTGGTGTAAATCACATTGGTATAATTTATCTAGCATTTATTAATCTATTAGAGAAAAATAATGAAAAAAGGAGAAAGATATATTAAAAAAAGTGTATTTTTTTTAAATATTAAAAATGAATAAATTGTGTGGTATATCAAACAAGCTGGAAGCCATTTTGTTCTAATGTGAAGACCCCTGAAGACCCTCATCACTGTCATGAGCTTTTTACATTTTTATAAAGATGTTTCATGCAGGCCAAATGTAGTAATCTTAAGACGACATTTCGGACTTCAGGACTCAAAAAAATCTATACATATTTCACAATTTGAATTTAAAAATTTGAAAACGTAACTGAAAATGATGCACGTGTTTTTAGTATTTATTTAATTTATTTATAACCTAGTATTTACATCTTAGGACATAATTTCTTTTCCTCTTGAAAATAGTTATTCAGAAATAACTGAAGCCAACATGAACATAACGATTGTGTTTCTTATAACCTGCGCTTGCGTCTTGCATTTGAGTTTTGAGTTCTTTTTTTAAAAATTCAGACATCTTTATTCGTCATTGACCCATAAAACCTCCCTCTATCTCAAAGGGATTGAGATACAGAAACAGACATTACTTATATGCAGTCTGTTAATATTCAGGATATAATAGGCACAATAGTGTTGAGCTGTAGTGGATGGTGAAGGCTGTGTGTGCCGTGTAGGGCCCTTGGAGAAGCACGGCACTAAACATGAGGCCGACCTTACTCCGAATGCTTTGCAAGACATTTCTTCACTCTATTGTTGTTCAGTGAATTTAATTTGAAGTGTATTTCTTAGACTTTGATCTTCATTTCCATATCAAGGCGATGCAATTTGTGTCTCATTTCAGACACAAACTTTGATCAGGGTCAGTGTTTCCAGGTGCCATCATTAGATTATTCCTCTTAATTAATGGGATTTTTGGAAAGATGCTTCATGATGTAATTCCTGAATCGAAGAGGGCTAATTAGACCCCCCAAAAATCTAACTTTGTGATTAACTGATTTATCCGTTTTTAACATTTGTATGTACGTTATAAATGTGTCATGCCGTATTTATCAAACACTTATTTATTCATTTTTTTCCCCCTGCAAGTTAATGAAAAACAGCAGCAAACACCTTGGTTTAGAAATTTTAAAGAAACTGACTTTAATGGTATGAAAATTAACGCCAGTTCTTGATTAACTACATTAAAATTAGTAAGCATTTTAAAAGTACTTAATATAAAATCACGTTTCTCTTTCCAAACTTGGCTTAGTTCATATAAATGCCTGCCATGTGTATATTATAATATAAGAAAGAGCTTTACGCGAAGATACTATGTGTTCTGACCATGAAGACTATATTATTACACTTGGAGCCATTTTTGCACTTTCTGTTCATCAGCAAAGCACAAAGCAGCTTACAGAAGGTCTTATTTATGAACATAAACGTCACAGAATTGTCAATTTTATCTGCCATCGATAAAGAACAATACATTCTTTTGCATCCGCTCTTGAATATTAGACTGGTAAATGCTTATTTCTCTTGTGATTATCGCTTTTTAATGTTTTCGTAGACTTGCGTTTGATTTTGTGCTTTAATCAAAGCTTGAATTGTTTTATTCTGCATGCGTTGAAATCATATAGTGTACAGATTCAATAATATTGTTGCTAAATATGTTTTTTATCCAGTATTTAGGCCAGTCTGATATGATCTGATGGTCCATATCCGTCACAAGAGGCGTTGTTGATTTTTGCAGCTCACTTGCTCTGTCTAAGCATTTAATTTTAGCCAATAGAAGGACCTGAAACTCAGTGGAAACATGGCATTGTTCACACTTTGCATGTATCTCTTTTTCTGATTAACCAGGAAGTTGTTGCTTACTTCCCTAATACTTTTGAAGACACTTGAAGATATGTCTATAAACTGTATTATTAACTTTTTACTGTGTGTGTTGTAGTGATATGCACATTATGTGCCAGAAGTATTGATTATAAAATGTTAAAAATGAATAACAGATGAACTGTCGACAATTAGCATAGTGTTTGCAACACTCATTTTTAATAGAAAATCTTGCTTAATATATTTATTAAAGTATTAAAATGTCCGCATTTGATTTTTCTAGCTGTTTAATTATGCACTGCAAATCATTTAAGAATTGCTGCCAATCACGTGTAATAATAGGCATTTCTACATCAAGGTCATACAGAATAAAATATAATCATGAATTAATTTGCAACTCATCCTTATTTTACAGCTCTGCCCCCTGAATACGGAAATGGAGACATCGAATGGGTATATAGAAAGTAAGTCGACTTTTTGTTTCCTAATGGCCACATTTAAGAAGCTATGACCGTCTTTTATTTAGCTCGTAATGGTATGCTGAATGGTCTCTTCGACAGGTTTAATGCCTGTAAAGATCACTCAGAAACATTTATCTAAGTTTATACAGCCAAAGTGTGAACGTTGAATTGTTCCTCATGTATGAATATTTGGCTTAAGGGTAATTTATTTTCTTAGTGAAATCTACTGTATATTGTCTGTACTGTAGGAGGGCTAATTAAAAACTATGACAGCTAAATGGGATAATAATAGTGCACTAATTCTTCTACTGTAATCAATCAGAACACATACAGACCTAAAATAGCCATGCAGTTCCGACCATCACAGTGATTACATCATGTCTTCTCTCTTTCTCTCATGGTAGGTGTGTGTATATATATATATATATATATATATATATATATATATATATATATATATATATATATATATATATATATATATATATATACACACACACACACACAACATACACACACTTCAAGATTTTTTTATTCTTAAATTGAGCAACATATTTGATGCAGTGTTTATCAAGGAGGGCTTTCCATAAATCAAACTGCGCAAAGAATTTACGTTTGATATTTGTTCAACATGCTTGTTAAGGGGAGGCAACTCAATTGTTTTATGTTCAGTCCACTTAGCTAGTATAGCTAATAGCTAGTATGTTAACCTAATTCCTTCATGTTGTCCGAACACAAATTGATTGAGTGGAACCCAGCATTTCTTTACAGTGTAATCGTATAAAATAAAATCATACTCATAATGGTATGCTAAATGGTCTCTTCAACAAGTTTAATGCTTGTAAAGATCACCCAAAAACATTTCTATAACTTTATACAGCCAAAGTGTGAATATCGAATTGTTCCTGCTGTATGAATATTTTGCTTAAGGGTTGTTTATTTTCTTAGTGTAACCTACTGTAGATTTTCTATACTATAGGAGGGCTAATTAAAGACTATGAAGCTAAGTGGCATAATGATAACACTCTAATTCTTCTACTGTAATCAATCAGAACACATACAGACCTAAAACAGTCAAGCAGTTCCGACCATCACAGTGATTACATCATGTCTTCTCTCTTTCTCTCATGGTAGTTGTGTGTGTGTGTGTGTGTGTGTGTGTGTGTGTGTGTGTGTGTGTGTGTGTGTGTGTGTGTGTGTGTGTGTGTGTGTGCGTGCGTGCGTGCGTGCGTGCGTGCGTGCGTGCGTGCGTGCGTGCGTGCGTGCGTGCGTGCGTGCGTGCGTGCGTGCGTGTGTGTGCGTGTGCATGCGTGTGCACGTATATATATATATATATATATATATATATATATATATATATATATATATATATATATATATACATATATATATATATATATATTTGCGTAAGAGATGTCTATTTCTTTAGTGTAATCTACTGTAGATTTTCAATACTATAGGAGGTTATATGGATAATGGGATAATGATAACACACTAATTCTTAATTAATCAGAACACATACAGACCTAAAATAGTCAAGCAGTTCCGACCATCACAGTGATTACATCATGTCTTCTCTCTTCTCTCTCTTCTCTCTTCTCTCTTGCGTGCGTGTGCACGTATATATATATATATATATATATATATATATATATATATATATATATATATATATATATATATATATATATATATATATATATAGTTGAAGTCAGAATTATTAACCCCCCTGAATTATTGGCCCCCATGTTTATTTTTGTTCCCCAATTTCTGTTTAACAGAGATTTTTTCAACACATTTCTGTACATAGTATTTTTAATAACTCATTTCTAATAACTGATTTATTTTATCTCTGCCATGATGACAGTACATACTATTTTACTTAATATTTTTCAAGACACTTCTATACAGCTCGAAGTGACATTTAAAGGCTTAGCTAGATTAATTAGGTTAACTAGGCAGGTTAAGGTAATTAGGCAAGTTATTGTATAATGATGGTTTGTTCTGTGGACTATCGATAAAAAAATTTAGCTTAAAGATGCTAATAATTTTGACGTTAAAATGTATTTTAAACATTTAAAAACTGTTTTTATTCTAGCTGAAATTAAACAAATAAGACTTTCTCCAGAAGAAAGAATATTATGAGACATTCTTTGAAAATTTTCTTGTTCTGCTAAACATTATTTGGGAAATATAAAACAAAGAAATAAAATAAAAAATCAAAGGGTGGCTAATAATTCTGACTTCAACTGTATAAACCAACACACACTTCATTAATTATTGTGTTTTTTATTCTTAAATTGAGCAGCTTATTTGATACAAAGTTTATCAAGGGGCGCTTTCCATAAATCAAACTACACTCAAAAAATTATGTTTGCTGTTTGTTCAACATAATTGTTTGAAATGAGCTGAAACAGCACAAATATTGAGGCAACTCAAATGTTTTGTTCAATCCACTTAAATTTATAAAAGCTGATAGATTGACTTAATTTCTTCATGTTGTCCCAACACAAATCGATTGTGTGGAACCCAGATTTTTTTCTTTTTTTGCATTGTAGACATATTTTGTTACTTTGCTTATTTTGCATGTTGATTTATTGTAGATATCCTATCTAAATCCAGCAGCACTGTGGGAGTTTGTCTGCAGCAGTAAAGCCAGTTCTGCTTAATGAATGTGTGCAGTAGTCAGACGCACTATATACTGTAGCTGCCCCCGAGATCCTGTTGAAAAGCTAACTGCGCCGACTCTTGGCTCCCCTTGAGATTTGTTATCTGGACAGGCCTTCAGTACCAGGTGCACAGTGGTACCTTCAAGCCCGTTAAACTCCCCCGGCAGATTCCCTCAGATGGAACATGCTGATAAAAGATTCTTGCAGGTGTCTTGGAAAATGAAAAGTTTACAGTTTAGCTTGGTTCCATAGACTTTTGAAGGCGTTTCTTTTTCCTTCCATGAAGGGTTTTATTTTAAAAGCATGAATGAAGGCCTATCCACACTTCTTTATTTTTAAAAGCATCGTCAGAAGATGTAACCTTTTAGGGTTTGATATAAGGAGACTTGAATCTGTGCTTCTAAAGGGATAGTTCACCCAGAAATTAAGTCATAGTTTACTTGTTATTTACTTGTTTTAAACCTTTATGGGTTTCCTTCTTCCATTTAACACAATATATTTTGAAGAAAGTTTTTAATACTTCCATAGTATTTCTTTTTTTGTTGTACGGAAGTCAATGGTTACAGGTGTCCAGCTTTCTTTAAAATAACTTCATTGGTGTTCAAGAGAAAAGGGAAACTTATGATGGGTAAGTAAATAGTAAATACATTCAATTATTTTGTGAACTATCCCCTTAACAGCAATAAGTTATGAATATTTGAGGTATATAATATATAAATATGAGGTTCATAGTTTACCTCATATTTGGGATAGTTCAACCACAGCTTGCTTTCTCTTTCCTAACACAGTCTTAAGTGCGTTCATCTCAGATCACAGGCTAATACTTGAACCTTTTGTACAGTAAACTGCTATTGATATGCTAATAAGACCTTGTCCCCTTCAGCTTGTCCTTTTAAAGAAGAGCAGTTCAGCTTTGGCAGGTGGCGAGGAGCGTGAGTGGGAATGTGTTTTGTGTTTGATGTGGAAGGATGGTTTGGAGGTGTGTGGACGGACAGGATAAACCTGATCCACACTCGAACTTTAGCATCTATGACATGCCACAACCAATCACTCTCTTTCCTGGGAGAACCGATCCTGTTAAAAACTTCTTTTTTTTGTTGTTGTCTAGTATCGCCTCTTTGGCACAGAACCTGCTTCCAAGCTCCACCTTCATTACTGGAATAGAGCCGGCGGCAACCATCATGCACAAATCACGGCAGGGCTATTTGTAGAGTAATATTTGCATAGTAAAAGATCGTTCACACCAGGGATTATAACTGTAACAATTACAATAAAAATATAGCCCATGACTATAGAGCGCTAACTGTTGGTTTCTGTAGGAAAAAAGGCATTTAAAATGACTGTTTACGGGGATAGTTCACTCAAATATTGTATTTTTTTTTACCATTTATGCAGTAGTTCTGACCTTTTATAAATTTATTTTTTTCTCATGAACGAATATTCTGAATAATGTTAGAAAAAACGCAGCTATTCATAAAGTCAGTGGCTTTATTTTGTTCAGTATTCCTTAGTACATGAAGAGTTCAGATCTCTAAGTGCCGTTGTTCTGTTGATTTGTCCTACCTTGTCAGATTGTCCTACTTCCCATTCTAAAAGTAGGTAGCACATTTTGATGATGCAGTATGCTAACCATCAGCACATTTTGCAACCAGTGTAAATTTTAATGTGGAGTATTGTGATATGAAGCTGTAATATCGCCTTTACCTACCTAATCCCTAACCCTAACCTCAGGACCATTCAAATACAGTGTTGCAGAGTGTCTGCAGGGTCTTAAAAGTATTAAAAGTTGATAAATCAATTATGAGAAAATTAAAGCCCTTAAAAGGCACTAAAAAGTGTTAATCCCGTTTTTACGAGGTCTTATATTTTGTTCAAGCATTTTCCAAAGTTTAACAGTGGCTGAAGCCTGTCGCTTAAAACAACAGTGTAATTTATTCTTTCAAGTTTCTTTCGAGCTTATCTGAATTCTGTTGCATGGTTGTGCTTTATTGATTTATTTAACTACTACTGTTTATTAACAACTGTTTATTAGGTTCAAGGTTTAAAACTAAATAGAACTTGAAGTGGTGATGAGGCTTAAAATTTTCTGAGAAGGTCTTTAAAAAGTCTTAAAAGGTGTTGAAATTATCTTTAGGATTCCTGCATACCCTGTGTTGGTAGCATAATCTGATGCCTAGGATAAAATGTCAGGACACCTATTTGAAATGTTTCTGTAAAATTTGCATTTTTTCTGAGCCACCTATATGTTTTTGTTCAGGTATTACACTTTAAAGGCAATGAAAATAATCTATTCTTTGCATTAAGGGTAAAATGCTAAAATGCTGAAACTACACACAACATCCAGAGAAAAATGATCATTTTTGATGAAAATTTCAGAGAGCAGAACTCTTTTTGCATCTGAACTCTTCATGTTTTTTTTTTGTGTATTTAACAGAAGAAAGAAACTCAAGGAGGTTCATAACAATTGGAGGATGAATAAATGATAACAACTTCAATTTTGGGTGAACTATTCATTTTGACTTAACATTTTAAAGACAAATCCATTATTGAGTAAATCAATGACTGTACAGTTATTTAATTAGCATGCTTTTATCCAATGCATGCTTTTGAACTCTGAGGTTGTGAATTTATATATATATATATATATATATATATATATATATATATATATATATATATATATATATATATATATATATATTTTTTTTTTTTTTTAAATATATATATTATGTATTTTAAATGGAATTGCTCACCTCAAAATTAAGTATTTTCTATCCTTTACTCTCCTTCCACATTCTTTTGTTGAACACAAAGAAAGATATACTGAAAAAAGTATACTGACTTCCATAGTGTTTTGTGTTCCTACTACGCATGTCAATGGCTGCTGATTTTGAACATTTTTTGAATGTTTAGAAGCTTTTGAAGTTTCTGCATGATATTGGAAAAATCTAACTTTGTATTTTTTTTAATTCTGTGATTCATATTGCAATATGAATATATTGCATTATCTATTTGCAAAAATTGATTGGGATGATTCTGTAGGGGAGTGCATATGCGTAAAATATAAGAAACAGTTTACAAGCACAGATGCATATAATAAGAAAAAAATACAATTGAAATAAAAAGCGTTTTATTGCTTTCCACAGAGTCAACCTGTATTCAGGTATACAATAATTAAATAATCAAATGTAAAATAAGTCTAAAAATGTATAAAATGTATAATATAGTCTTCGTTTTATAAAAAATAAAATAAAACAAATCATCGTTTTAATTTGTCAAAGTTACAAACAGTACAATTTCTTAAGACTGAATGCTTTTAAAATCCTCAAAGCCCTCAAAAATCCTTCAAAAATAATCAGTTATAATCCAGACTCAACATTGCGTATGCATAATGTGACTATTGCGAATGATCACATTGCAATATCGATCCTGAAAGAATAAAATAGATCAAGTGCAAGTAATTTAAGGGGTATTTTTGTTTTGTTTGAGCTATCCTTTTAATGATGTTTAAAAATTTCCTTAAGAAACAAATAATGAGAAAATATTTCCTGAATCAAGGGTTACTGAAAAAAATATGCAAGCAGTAATGCACGTTTAAACAATTCGTTCACTCATTCCTTCGTTTTTCTTTGGCTTAGTCCTTTTTTCATCAAGGGTCGCCACAGCGAAATGAACCACCAACTTATCTAGAATATGTTTTACACAGCGAATCCCCTACTTTTATCAATAATAAGAAAAAAACTGCAATAACGTTTTGAACATTTTATCAAGCTGGTGAATGAGAAAATTATTGAGCATCAATCAGAATGACCATAAATCAGAACTTTAAAGAGTGATCACATTCAAAGCAGCACTAATTGTCTAATGATCTTAATGGCATTAATGCAATCTTTTATTATTATTATTTATTTATTTATTTATTTATTTATTTTGCAATCAGATTGATTTTAGGGAAATTATAGTGAACGATGCAAAGAAATCATACACATTTGCTCTCATAAATTCAACAAAAAATCCAACTTGACCATGTATAATTTAAGATATGATTTATGAGAGCGTGATATTTTAGTTTCTTTTTATAATTTTCAATTTAATACTTTCTAAATGTTTGCAGTATCCAACATGCACTTCTATGATTCAATCAATACCTGATGAATAAAACGTTTGTTCTCAGTGAATATTTTTGTATTACAGAAGTCACACATGCTGCGTTTCACATTGAGTTTCACCCGTGGGCCACTATTAAAAACACCCTCTGCTATTTTCCTCATTGATCCACTAAAAACAGCATGGAACAGTCCATTTCTGTAGGTTGTTGTTTGATTGGTATACACACAGTCTAAGCGAATGAGTGAATCGGGATCTGATTCTGACTCAGCAGTGTCACAGGCCAGACCTGTAGTCACTCCAGTAGTCTCCACAGGGCCTACGGATTTTCAGCATGCATCACTGCATGGGGGCAGATGGTAGCCTTATTAATATCAACCGTATGTCGCAGACTGTCATTACAAGAGAGCTCTTGGGCCATCAGCAATCATATGTGTGGGAATGTCAATGTGATTCGTAAAGCAAATTCAACAAAGTGGAATCATTGTAAAACTGAAAACCACAAATTTAAGCATGCGTCAGAGAATGTAGATGATAACAGAGCCAAGCGCACACTACGAGGCTGTGTAATTGGAAAGCGGGTAGCAAAGAAAGTCATTTTATAGATCGTTTGCATATATGCTACCATAGTACATTTCATATATAGTTGAGGTCAGAATTATTAGCCCTGCTGAATTATTAGCCCCCCTGTATATTTCCCCCCAATATCTGTTTAAGGGAAAGAAGATTTTTTAAATACATGTCTGAAGGTAATAGTTTCTAATAACTGATTTCTTTTATCTTTGCCATAATGACAGTGCATAATATTTATTTTATATTTTTTAGGATACTAGTATTCAGCTTGAAGTGACATTTAAAGACTTAACTGGAGTTATTAGGCAGGTTAGGGTAATTAGGCAAGTCATTCTGTAATGATGGTTGTTCTGTAGACGTTTGAAAATAAATGCTTAAGGGGCTAATAATATTGACCTTAAAATGGTCTTTATAAAATTAAAAACTTCTTTTATTCTAGTCGAAATTAAGCAAATAAAGCTTTCTCCAGAAGAAAAAAAATTATAGGAAATTTTGAAAATTTCCTTAATCTGGTAAACATAATTTGGGAAATATAAACAAATAAACAAATAAATAAATAAATAAATAAATGAAGGGCTAACAGTTTTGACTTCAACTGTATATCTAACATTGTCTTATAGTTTGGAACAATTTCTGTTTTGGCTCATTAGTTTGGCTCATTAGTCTTTTGGAGTTAAAACATTAATTATTATTAATAATTATTAATGCAACCTTGATGCATATGTATTTGTAGAATATTCCATTCAGACACATATTTTATGAGGACTTGAGTATTTAAATAATCTGCTTGGTGGAAGTTTTAAGGAATCAGTTTGCTAATATTTGGCTGTAAACCCCAAGTTCCACCTGATTTGTTAGTACATTACACCAGCGGTTCCCGAACTTTTCAGCCTGCGACCCCCAAAATGACAGTGCCAGTGACTCGCGACCCCCAATATCCTCTGAGGTGGTTATAAATAAAGAAACGTTGCATGCAATGGTGCACACACACCAATAGACCCAAGTCTATTCTTCGTTTATTTTTTTTAATCTATGTGAATGCTGTAAAAGGGCCAGAAAGTTAAACCTGGTGTTATAAAATCAATAAGCTGTATCTGACGGTATTGCTGTGGTTTTAATATAATGCAATTACCCCAGGGGTCGCAATCCAATAAAACTATAAGCTACTATAGTAACTATATAGTATATAGTAACTATAAACAACTATTTTTTCTCTTCAGTAGGTTATGGATAAAATATGGTAATTCTTATGGTTTAATAAAAACAAATAAGTTTTTATCTGCTTTAAGCCTGGCTTGCACTGTGCGATTTTTAATACAATTGGAACATGTACGAATGCTCAGATATGATGTCTTTGGCGCACTCTATAATCTCAGTTTTCATAATGTCAGACTGAACGACAATCAGAATTTGCCAAACTCAGACACACAAGAAAACTCAACCGGAATGTGATGTCATCCATCCTTGACACTTTCTCTATCCCATATTCTAATATAATACCTCACAAACTGTAGGGATATTTTTGCTTACAGCATGCCTCAATAATAATTTTAATATATCCAAATATATGTTGACGTATTTCCAACTGAAACATAATATTGACTAGGGAGCGGGGTTTTCTTTTTAGGCTCCTCCTCTCATCTTTCACTTGCACAAATGTAATGGTTAGAGGGCGTGGCTAAGCATACTGTGTATAACTCAAACTGTCAAACTGATGCCATCAGAGAAAGACTGCCTTTCAGGACAGATGGACATGGTTAGATTTTTATTAAATATTACCTAAAGAGTGTAGTAACAGGGAATTATTGTTCACTTTAAGACTAACATGTGCGTTAGCAGAATAAGCATTTATAAAATAAATTTAGATTTTATTCAAACTTTTAATTCCACATTTTTTTTTTAATAGATCTCTTGTAGAGTGTGGAAAGTTGTGCTACCATGTACTTTTTATTAAATCTACATCTTAGTTGCTCATTTGGATTATTCCTTAATTAATTGTTTATTAATATACAGGTATAGCGTATGCCCTTCTAGCTGCAACCCATTACTGGGAAACAAACATCCTCACTCATTCACACACATACACTACGGACAATCTAGCGAACCCTATTCACCTGTACCGCATGTCTTTTTACTTGTGGGGGAAAACTGAGGGAACGCGGGGAGAACATGCAAACTCGAAATGGCAGAAATGCTAACTGACCCAGCAAAGGCTCGAACCAGCGACATTCTTGCTGTGAGGTGACAGCACTACCTACTGCGCCACCCCGTCACCCTTTATATGTTAAATAAATGTATAAAATGTCTATTACAAACTTTTCATGCAGTGTACAATAATATTACAAAAAATGTTTTTAGCATGAAAAAATATCAGCCCTTTAAACATTTTATTACATTTGAAAGCTCATAAAAATAATTTACAAAGTGTTTCAATTTAAATAATTTGTTGCAACCTTTCCGTATTTTGATTGAGTAAATGCAGCTTTGGAAACCAGAACATTCTAATACATTTACATGACAGTGATGCATATTTTTAAAGGGTCATGAAACCTCCCTATTTCAGTTTAAGTCTACCTCAGAATTTTTTCAAAAAATGCTTCAAGATGGGAGTGGAGCGCTGCGAGCAGAGGGAGGAGTTGGCATGGCTGCAGAACTGGGGAAACAAATGTGAGGAGACCCATAATTGTATAGTTTACAAAGTTAAACTGCAAAGAAATAAGCAGTACATAATTTAATGACCTGCTACATATACTATAGTTTATTGATAATTTCATATAATATATAGGCTACACATAACCACAATTTGTTATATCATTATAAAGATAATCATGTTCATACGTATAAATACAAATTGAGGAGGACTTCTATCCTTCTGAATCCCCAGATCTAAATGCAGACATAGTGGATAGTAATGCAGCAGGTCTCTTGCTCTATCCATTCCAAACATTAGCCCTGTCGGTTATCTGGAAGATTTTAAACATAGGAGAACATGGCAGCACGGATGTAGGTGATGTGTCTGAATGGTAAGAAACTTAACTGATAAAAGACAAAGTCTGCCGTTTTCCAATTCCTATACAGCGCTTTCAACAAAAATGTTTGCTGGGAGAGCATCGTGGGGAAAGCCATGCAACAAACTCTGTGGATCATGGAAACAAATACATACGATTAGACAGGAAAGCCTAAATACTGTGTGCCGTTTGTGTCGGCGGTCCCACAGCTTGGCAGGTCTGTCATTGGAAAGCAAGTACTCTCATGAATAATTAAGAAGCAGGGTATTCTCATAAAAAAAGGAAACTAAGAAAAAACTCAGATAAAAAAGCATAAAATAAAGAAACTTAGCTGAATAATATGAATATGAAGACATTGACAAGTCATCTCAGGACAAGCGATACGTCAGCGATTTTGATCTGGCTCCAAAAAATTTAAACCTGGAAGATGAAATTAGCTGACGAAAGCTCCAATTTTATCCAGGTTTATCCATAATTAAAGCTATCAGGTGCTAACGTTCTCTTAGTTAATGCTCAACACACTTAAATTTATTAAAATCTCTTAAAAAGTACTTAAGGGTCTCTTGAACCTTTAAAAATGGAAATATTTTTCGTCTGTCAGTGCATCCCTGTATGCCTAAACGTAATAGACATGCACATGACGTCTGCACTTTCACAAATGAATATTTATTTTTGTAAATAACTGTCAAAAGTGATATTGTTGCTCTTTGAAACCTTTTTGAATTATAATAAAAAAAGTTTTTAGTCTCAATGCTTTAGAAAAAAAACTTTTTTTTAGTTGAAATCATTGTTGTGTATATTTACCCTAAAACATCTTACTAACCTCAAACTATAATATGTGCATTTACAGTTGGCAGGTTTATCATCTAACTGACTTAATCTAAAAGACAACCTGTGAGTCTTAACTGTGCACACGGTGATGCTGTACGCCTCAGTCTTGCAGAGTGAGCATGGCATGAGAAATGATAATAATCGGGGTTCTGTTTAGATGTGGGATAAGAGAGCTCTTTCAGCCGCTACTGTACAAGAGTTTAGTTTACTCTCTCAGATCTCTTTTCCTGAGAAGCTCTCTCAGGCCGGGAGGCCATCAGACACAGTGCTCTGTTATGGAAAATCCTCCCCTCGGCCGTCACTCAAATCGGAGTGGCTGCTTGTATCCCGTTGCCAAGGGACTGCCGTTACCTGAGATTTCCCTCAACCCCGGCACCGTAACCGGAGACGGGCTTTGGGATTGTGTCATTGGCTGCGTTTCCCTCAGTTGCTCTCCCTGTCAGAATGACAGTGTCTGTCTGACAGTGACAGCACAGATATCTGTCTCCTGATATACCTCATTTACATCTTTTATAGTGTACTTATATAGGTGTATTTCGTAGTTTGAGGATGATATAAAAATCTACATTTCATGAATAAAATCTAAATAATCAGTGAGCGTTTACACCAATAAGCTTATAACTTACAAAAAGCTGCTTACAGAAATAATTGGTAACACTTTAATTTAGGTCACAAGTCATGCTATTAACTACTGGCTCTCTGACTACCTATTATTAAGATATTAACTGTTCATTAGATGTTCTAAAGCAGGGGTGTCAAACTCAATTCCTGGAGGGCCGAAGCCCTGCACAGTTTAGTTCCAACCATGCTCCAACACACTTACCTGTAGGTTTCAAACAAGCCTGAAGAACTCACTTAGTTTGATCAGGTGTGTTTAATTAGGGTTGGAACTAAACTGTGCAGAGCTGCGGCCCTTTTGGAACTGAGTTTGACACCTGAGTTCTAAAGTATGATCTTATTCTGCATTCCTAATCCTACCCAAAACCTAAACCCAACTTCTACCATATTTACTATTAATAAACAGCTGATTAGTAGTTTATTAAGCTAATAGTGTTAGTTAATAGTTTGTGAAAGGAGTGAATTGTTCCCTAAAATAAAGTGTTACCACATAAATGTATGTACTTATTTACAAAACTTTATTAAGTTAGTTATTTATCATTTTTTTTACATTGTGTTTGGTTACTTCTGAGTGTTTGGACTTACAGCAATGAAAATTAAACCACACTGAACTGAACTAACTTTAACTCTGAAAACTGGACTGACACTGTTTCAGTTTGCTAGAACTTCTATGTTAAGCTGCTTTGACACAATCCACATTGTAAAAGTGAAATGATTGGCAGTGAAAAATGTATCCCGTTTGAAGCTGAAATATTATATTGTTATGCTGCTACACTAATTTCTTTTATTTTCTTTTTATCACAAATTATCATAAATGGCTTTATTCACTGGTAGTGATGTCAAAACAGTAATTTGCATATCTAACTTTGGGGTATTTATGTCAGTTTTCATATTTAAGATACCATTTAAAAACTGAAAACATCACATTTAGTCCTCTGAAGATGCAGCATTTTGTGTTGTGAACACTTGTGAACACAAGACAGTGTTTGTTCTGTCTGAATGGGCTTAAATCCATGATATCACACTTAGCAATTTCAAAAAACCAGCAATAAAACAGATGAATGCATTTTAAGGCATGCCAAAAATTCTAGCTGTGATGTTTAGTTAAAACCTAAAGGTATACACTACCTGACAAATGTCTTGTCGCTTATCAGAGTTTTAGGAGCAGCAAATAATAACTTAACTTCTAGTTGATCATTTGGTATCAGAAGTGGCTCATATGAAAGGCAAATACCTCTGGGTTACGCTTGTTTTACCAAAATAAAATATGATCATACCTTGATTTTTAATTTTTTAATTAGGACAGTAAGGTCTGATTTTGCTTAGACGAAAGTAATGTGGCTTAACAGAAATAATGTACAGTATAACATATAAAGGCATGCTGCAGTGGAAAAAGAGTTAATATTGTGTATGACTCCCATGAGCTTGGAGGACTGCATCCATACATCTCTGCAATGACTCAAATAACTTATTAATAAAGTCATCTGGCAAAGTAAACATTCTTGAAAGACTCCTAGAGTTCAACAAGATTCTTTGGATTCATCTTCAATGCCGCCTCATTCATCTTACCCCAGACATGCACAGTAATGTTCATGTCTGGTGACTTGGCTGGCCAATCCCGGAGCGCCTTGACCTTTGCTTTCAGGAACTTTGATGTGGAGGCTGAAGAATGAGGAGCGCTATCCTGCTGAAGATATTTGCCCATCTTCTGTGGTTTGTAATGTAATGGGCAGCACGAATGTCTTCAAAAACCTCAGGCTGTTGATGTTGCCATCCACTCTGGAGATCTCTCGCACGCCCCCATACCCAATGTAACCCCAAACCATGATTTTACTTTCTTTACCAAACTTGACTGAGTCTTGGGTCCATGAGAGTTCCAATAGGTCGTCTGCAGTATTCGTGATGATCGGGATGCAATTCAACAGATGATTCATCTGAAAAATCTACCTTCTGACACTTTTCCAAATGCTCAACTAGAAGTGAAGCTATTATTTGTTGCGCAAACAACTGGGATCGACAATAAGACTTTTGTCAGGTAGTGTAGTTGACCCAAAATGGAAAATTTTGTTATCGTTTACTTTCCTTCCACTTGTTCCAACGTTGTTTGAGTTCATTTCTCTTACTGTATGTCGAAGACAAACAAAGATTTATTGAAGAATCTTGGAAAATGTTGGAAACTGGGTAGTCAATGACATTCATAGTTGTCTTAATATCTATTTGTGTTCAACAGAAACTCATAAAGGAGTAATTGATGAGTAAATTTTCCATTTTGGGCGAACGATGCCTTTAAGCTGTTTATGACCTTACTCTATTAAAAGAAAAACGGTTGATGCATTTACGTGACCACATGCATTGTTGGTTTATTAAGCTTATGAACAACCATATAAACACATTCATTAAAAGCACAGTGAATACTATTCCTTTGGCAGTCTGACTCGACAAACAACTCAACCAACCTGTTTGAAGGAGGGAGCGACTAGATTGAAGCACTGGTTAAAGATGTACCTGTGACATCCAAGGTACTTTCCAGTGTCTAAACGTGGAGTTCAAGGAATGATGTAAGCCGTAATGCCACCCTTGGAGGCTGCGCATATGCATAATGCAGACATTAAGAGCTGTCTAATGTCGTTGTGGTTGTATTGAGTGTTTGGCTCTGAAGGGGTCAGTGGGTAATGGGATCAGGGAGCAGGAATCGCTCCCCCTGAAGCCGTATTATTTCCCGAAGCCGGTGTGTGGTGGGTGCAGAGAGATGAGGAAATCCAATCTGAATCTTAAGGATGCGGTTGAAAGCTTAACAAGCTCTCCCCACATGAGATGATGGCAATGTAAACTGAAGTGTTGAGCTGGTCACCGACCCTGGAGAAATTTCAGCTCCGGTAATGGAGATGGGTGCTATTAAAAGCAGTTAGCGTATACAGTACCTGAAAAGAATGGGATACAGTGCTCTTTTTTTTAACCAAAGTATTAGGGAGAGGAGCATAGATATTTGCATTGATGGATTGTTTACTGTCAAGGACAAAAATGGACAGTCATTTGAGGAAGTGTTTCTGGCTGATTTAACTAATTTGTCCATGTAAACTAATCAGTCAGGTAAATTAATTTGATTACATAAATATTACGTTGTATTTTAAGTTTTTAAAGTCTTTTTTTTATTTAGATGGACCACAGCTTACATCACAAATATTTGGAATTAGGTCATGAATATTATTTTTAGGCATGTCCCGATCAGGTTTTTTTGCCCTCAAGTCCGAGTCATTTAATTTTGGGTATCCACTGATACCGAAACCCAATCCAATACTTCTATAATAAATAAAAAAAGAATAAAGAAGAGCAAATAAACAGATCCAGGATGCGTTCAACAACTTTGTTAACAAACAGAGCACTTCTTTGAGGTAGCTTGAACAATCATGTAATAAATAATATAAAACTTAAATATACTTTTAGACTTTACTGCAACAGTAAATAAAAAAAAATCTAATATAAAAACAAATAACACCTAAACTTAAAATACCTGGCAGGCCATCCCAAGTTTACATATTTAACAGTTAGTTATGGCAATGTTGTCATCAACTTTATGATACCTCCAGACCGCAGACATACTCGCAACTTGCTTCAAGCTGCTTCCGTGTTCCCCCACAAGTCCAAGGACATGTGGTACAGGTGAATTGGGTTTGCTAAAATTGACCGTAGTGTATGAGTGTGTATGAATGATTGTGTATGGATGTTTCCCAGAGATGGGTTATGCTGAAAAAGTTGGCGGTTCATTACACTGTGGCAGATTAATAAAAGGACTAAATTGAAAATAAATGAGTGTGTGTGTGTGTGCAAGCATATATATTCGAGTCCTGACCGGGAGGTAACATCCCATACCGATCGAGTTTGAAACGTGATTTGGACATCCCTAATTATTTTAGATATAATTTTGAATTTTGCATTTGTTTTTATTTTTAAGTATTTTATTTAATAGACTGTGTTTGTTTTAAATTGTAGATTTTATTTTATTATTTAATAATTTTATTTTATTTTAATTTAAGTTTATTTAATTACTTTTATATTTATTTTATTATTTTATTAAAATGTACAATTTTATTTTATTATTTTATTAAAATGCTCTAAGTTGAACTGTAGTTTTTATATTTACATATTTTATTCTATTTTTATTTATATTTTATTATATATATATTTTTATGTATTTTATTTATATTTTATTTTATTATTTTTATTTAAATGCACATTTTAATATCTAATTTAAACTGTAGTTTTTCTATTTATGTATTTTATACTAGTTTTTATTCATGTTTTATATTAGAATTGTAATTATTTGTTTAAAATTAAGCATTTTGATTGAAAGGATAGTCCATCCAAAAATAATTTTCTCAATCTCTCACTTGTTTCAAACTTTTTTTAAATGTCTTTTTACTGTTGAACACAAAAATAAACATGATATTTTCAAGAAAGTTTTCAAGAATTTTTGTCCTACTCTTGATACCATTGATTACAGGTTTCCAGCTTTCTTCAAAATTTTATATTTTATAATAAAATTTCAATTTTTGGGTGAACTATAAGTAATTGATTTGAGTTTCAAAACAAATTCTTCTGAAATAAAAGATGTTATGTTTTACTACATAATTTGAGTTCATGGATCTTATACATTTAACGTTGCTTTATAGGCAGTATGTATTAACAAATGGATGTCTCAGAGCAGAGTTTTACATAGTAAATTACAGTTCAAACATAGAGAAGTATATCAGATTAATGATGCTTATAGAGATAAATCTAGACGAGTGTGTTTTTTCTTGCCACAGTTATCTTTTATTCAGCATTGTCTCTGAAAGATGCTGACAAAGCGTGGCTGTTATAACAGAGATGTTCCTTGAACTGTCTGCTTGTATAGAACTGAGTTCAGAGCTGTGTTTAGCCACAATAGCTGCGCTGCTTGGAGCAAGGCAATGTCCTCAGTGCACTTGTTTCTGTCTGTCTCCCAGGTAACGGCGACTGCTCTCCCAGGAAGGAGAACTCGAGAATGTTGGTGGACCTGTCGACCAGCACACCCAACGGCCAGCGCTCACACAGCCCACAGTCCCCTGCTGGTGAGTACACCTCTCCCACAAATACCTTACATCACTGGACAAGCTCAAGCCAGAGTTCACACAAAAATAACCTTTGTGTCTTCATGGCTTTGCCTTCATGTTGTCACGACGGAATGCAGAATAAAGTGAAATAATGTGCTGGTCACTCTTTATTTAGCTTAACCTGCTGTATTTAAAACTAAAGTCAAGTCTAATATAACATTACACTATCGCATGTGAGGAACAGAATCAATTTTATTCAATTATTGAGCGTTATATGTGTGAATTTTAATGTATTAACTCATAGGAATTTTATTTTTAAATGTAAATGGCTTGTAGTGAAACCTTCCCTGGCTTTCTGGATTATCTGGGAATGTGTGTAGGTTATTTATTTATTTATTGAATTGAATTAAATTGAATTGAATTGAATTGAATTAAATTAAATTAAATTAAATTAAATTAAATTAAATTAAATTAAATTAAATTAAATTAAATTTTATTTTAGTTTTTATTTGTTTTATTGTATTTATTAATTTAATTTAACTTTATTTTATTTTATTTTTTATTTGTTTATTTTTTATTTTCCTTTTTCTTTTCTTTTCTTTTTTAATACAATTTAATTTAGTTTTATTTTATTTTATTTTATTTTATTTTATTTTATTTTATTTTATTTTATTTTATTTTATTTTATTTTATTTTATTTTATTTTATTTTATTTTATTTTTTGAAGGATGCAAGATGGTTTTGCCAGAAAGAATATAAAAATTTGTACATGCTCTTCCTGAGAGCCTCTCCTTAGTTCTGTGACACACTTAACAAATGATTTATACAGTGTTCATAAAACTGTCCAAAAAGAGCTGTGGTTTACAGTATTGTCAGTGTAATGAAAATAGGGGTTTCATTTA
This sequence comes from Danio rerio, assembly GCF_052040795.2. Classification (NCBI taxonomy): domain Eukaryota; kingdom Metazoa; phylum Chordata; class Actinopteri; order Cypriniformes; family Danionidae; genus Danio; species Danio rerio. Next base: position 41,850,607 of record NC_141029.1, on the reverse strand, counting down.
AACTGTAGTCTCACATAGCCTGATATAGTCTACATTAGGCCTGCACTTTATTTAGTTTCATGATGAGTTTGTGTTATAATCTATCAGTTGCATGTGTTTTTGAGGCCTGAGGCTGTATGAAGATATTAAAAGCATTCAGGCATAAGAAATTGACCCATTTGAAACTTTAATAACAGTTCATTTTATAGAATTATGTTTATTTGAAGTATTCAGTTACTGTAGCTGAATATTGTTAGACTCAGAAAACATCTTTTTTATTGTATTAATCAATGATTGTAGATTGTTTGTTAGATTTAGACAGAATCATCTCAGTCAATCTAAAATGATAAATTATTTTCAAATCAGGCCCATAGCCAGCCTATTAAAAGGGACTGTTTTTTTTCCTCAAAATGTTGACCTATTTGCTGGCATTCAAGGTTCTGAATACTGCATTTTAGTGACATTTTAGGCACTAATTTGTGCTGGATTAGCTTGTCAGATGGTTATCATGACCACACTTTTTGATGCAACAAAAATACTTCCTACATTTTTGTACTAATCATGTATTGTGCTAATCATACTATTTTTTTTTTTGTTTTAAAAAAATAAATATTTACAAATGTGAATTTAAACTGTAATTTATTATATAATGTAATGAGATTAGAATTTTAGAAATGTGAAAAATACTTATTTTTAAGTGCTAATTTATTATGATCCATCATAAAACAAGCAAACAAACAAACAAACAACAACAAAAATTGGGAATCTGTTGAAACTGTAGCCTATAGGCAAATAACAAACTGGCAAGCTCATGTCCTCAGTTAGAATTTGTCTGTTTAATTAATAAAAGCTTACTTTTTATTGGTTATTTTATTAGTTTTTTTTTTATTTTATTCTTCCCAAAGTCTTCTTCTATTGGTTATTTTTACAGTTTATGATGACATACGGTCAAAAATGGGACAAATGAGTTCATATAGAGGGCAAATTCTGGACTTTGTCAGAATGGGGGTAGGTCTTTCGAATCAATTGAATCCCCCCTGGCTACGGGCCTGCAAATAGAGATATTCAAGTCATCTGGTGAAATTGTATTCATATCGCTATATATATTGCAGAATAACAAAATATTGCAATGTTCGATTTTTTAAATATCTTGCAGCCCTAGTCTACGTTCTCAAAATGTACTTTATGTTTTGTCACGCACATAAATGCTACGCAGATGTGTGCAAAAAAATAAATAAATGCGCACTAGACACTGCACTAGAGAAGCGATTTTGTGTTTGTTCAGAAAGTAAAAGAAAAACTTCATTGTGGGTATATCAGCGTTGAATGACTTTCAGTCTCATGAATGCTACTGTATGGGTTTACCAGTGCAAACATAATAAAGAAGAAAATATCTGTCTGCATTTCACTTAATGGCCACCGGTGTCACTAATATCAAGAATTTATGAATAAGATATATAAAGCCTCTTTATGTACGACATCTGGCCTAATTCCTTGGGATAATTGAAGATTGATTTTCAATCAATGACTGAATCATTTGGATCTTCTCTGAATTGAGTCAATGATTTAGTTCAGAAAACTCACCTCTAATGTTTATTCAAATCAGCTGGATGACTCAGTAATTGAGTCGCAGAACTTCTTATGTTCACTAACTATATATATATATATATATATATATAAATATATATATATATATATATATATATATATATATATATATACATATATATATATATATATATATATATATATACATATATATACATATATATATATATATATATATATATATATACATATATATACATATATATATATATATATATATATATATATATATATATATATATATATATATATATATATATATATATATATATATATATATATATATACACACACACACACACACACTTATTTATACACACATATATATATGGCACAGTGGCTCTGAGGGTAGCACTGTCACCTCTAGAAGGTCACTGCTTCGAACCCCAGTTGCATCAGTTGGCATTTCTGTGTGGAGTTTGCAGGTTCTCCCTGTGTTTGCATGGTTTTCCTCCAGGTTCTCCGGTTTCCCCTAAAGTAAAAAGACATGCTCTAAAGGTGAATTGAATAAGCTAATTGGCCCTAGTTTATGATTGTGAATGTAAAGTGAAAGTGTATGGGTGTTTTACAGTACTGGGTTAAGTCTGAATGGGCATCCGCTGCGTAAAACATGCTTGAATAGTTGGCAGTTCATTCCGCTGTGGTGACCCCTGATTAATAAAGGCACTATACTGTATATACAAAATATTAAAAGGGATTAAATATATATATTAAAAATTTGTACATTTTTAAATTTGATCTTTTTCAATTGAATAATATTAAATAAGAACTACCGCATAATATAATTTAGTACTATAAAATGTTATGAAATTGTGCTTTCAACTGTGGAAAATGCATCAGTAAGGCTTGAAATAATGGCAAGTAAACGATCATCATGTTTGGGTGGACTCTTCCTTTAACATTACAATAAGAAGTACAGTATCACACTTTCCATTGCAAAAGATCTGATAAAGAAGAAATGAGTGTGCATCAGCTTGCAAGGGGGCAGAGGAAGAAGCATTATCTTGAAGTGTAAAAAAAAAATATAGAAGTTACAGTTTTATCTCCGATCAGATGGGATAGGCCTAGTATGTAACATCTCCCTTCCTCAAAAGCAACTGTTGTTAAGATGGACGGCGTCAGCATGAGCATGCAAACTGAGAAAAGGGAAGCACTCGCCGCTAAAAGATGGAGCCATAGACCCTCATCCCATAGGGAGATTGTTCTTTTAGATAGTGTATTGGTTATGTTCCACCGGACGTTGAGAAACATGTTACTGGGTAAAGAGAAGTGTGATCTACACATTTGGTTTAGTTAACCCAGTCCATTCAAATGCTCATGCATGAGACTGCTGTGTAGAAGACGCCCAGGGCAAGCTATAATTTTATTCGTCAAGGGTTAAAAATAGACTTTTGAGAGAAGAACTATGGTATTCACTAGGTGAATAAGGCATGCTGGTACATCATTTAGACATTGTGTATTTGTTTTACCTCTGCCTTTGTGCAATGACCTCAAAAGTTAACTTGTTAACTAGTTAATTTTTTTCCCTACTACTATCAGAGTAATACAAAACTTACTTTAATTTTTATTACTACTATTTTATTTTCATAACCTCTTTAGTTTGTGATAGTTCATTTTATATATATATATATATATATATATATATATATATATATATATATATATATATATATATATATATATATATATATATATATATATATATATAATTTCATAATTATTATGAACATCATGAACTGAAAATGTCATCTGATTCTGAAATGGTTAATATTGCTCAAAAATAAAGAAAGAATGGGCCTTTTACACCACACGACTTGAAATTGAAATTGAAATAATTGAATAATTATAATAATAATAATAATAATGATATTAAATATTGTTGTATTAATTGCATTCTGAAAGTTTTTGTTTTTATTTTGTGTGTGTGTGTGTGTGTGTGTGTGTATGTATATATATATATTTTATATATATATATATATATATATATATATATATATATTATATATATATATATATATATTAATAATAATAATAATAATAATACAAAATATTTATTTATTGTATTTTGAAATTTTTTTATTGTTTTAATATATTATATCGTGTATAGATTTTTACAAAAAATAATATTTTAATAAAATAATTTTCTTTATTTATTTATTGCATTTTGAATAGTTTTTATTATTGATATTTTATTATGTATACATTCACTCATTTTCTTTTTCGGCTTAGTCCCTTTAATACTCTGGGGTCAACACAGCAGAATGAACCGCCAACTTATCCAGCATATGTTTTTACGCAGCGGATGCCTTTCTAGCTGAAACCCACCACTGGGAAACACTCATACAAACTTAATCACACACTTACACTACGGCCAATTTAATTAATTCACCTGTATTGCATGTCTTTGGACTGTGGGGAAAACCGGAGCACTCGGAAGAAACCCATGCGAACACGGGGAGAACATGCAAACTCCACGATTTTCTGGTTGTGAGGCAATTGTAGTTATATATATATATATATATATATATATATATATATATATATATATATATATATATATATATATATATATATATATATATATATGTATATATATATATATATATAGAGGCAACCCTCAGTAATTTCAGAAGAGTAGAACCCTAAAAAAAACCTTAAAAAATATTTTTTTTCTTCTTTTTTTATGTTTTATTTAATTAAATGTACTGATGGGTGCAACATGGGAATTATTGTGGGTTGGGAGGGCTACTAAAAAAATTAAAAACTAATTGCACTACATGTTTCATGTCCGACATGTCTGTTCAGTAAAAACACTTTGGAGAGAAAAATGTGACCACATTGGGACCACATTTGATATATGCCCGAACAAGCATGTTTACATTTGGTGCATGCATATTGTAACCTCTATATAGGAGTTATCCAGTGCAAGCCATGGTTTTATAAATCCAATTGTAGACATTGCTTTTTAGAAAAGAAGTCAAAAGTATATAAAAGAAGTGTGCAAAAGTTATATGTTCATAAATCAAGACCATTGAGTTAGACTGGCGCATCATTTATGCATCCCGCTATGATGTTTTACTTTGTGCTGTGCCTGTCATGTGAGCCTGTTAGCGACTGACTCGGCTGAATGTATCTCCAGCACTGAGTGTGTTTTGTTCTCATTCATCTCCTTTGATCAGTTGATGATGAGAATGCTAAAGGATTCTGTATGTTGTCCTGGGCAACCATTTCAAGTTCACTCAGCTGCAGCCATCATAGACTCTCCATAACGTGAATGCTAGAGATAGTTAACACACAGGCAGCTGTTTTCTGATCTCATGATTGTCAGAATGGACGGAGGCTTTGGAACAAATATACGTCTCGACACATTGAGGTACTGCTGTTTGATTGTGATGCGCTGAAAGGATTGCATCGCAGTTGCTGTAGGTATAGAGTAAGTTTTGCATTTTGTGCCAGCGATTGTTCGTGCGAGTCATGCGTGGTTCTTTGAAAGTGAAGATCTCTTGTGCAATATTAAGCAAGTACGCCTGTAATACTTCATTGGAAGCACCAGCGGGTGAAGCGAGGGTTATCGTGTGGCACTGCCACACAACACTTCTCTTTCAAAAGCTCTGTTTACCTGGTGTTAACAGTCTCTTAAAACAATGAAGTATTTTTTGAAGATTTGTTTAAATTTGTACAATATGTCTGTAAATTACTAATAACAAAACAACAGTTCTGATTTTTGTTGAAATTGTTAGTGTTTAAGTTTGTGTATGTATTAGATTAGATTATTTCTGTAGGTGTTTTGTTAAACTAAAATGTTTATTTGCTGTATAAAATCTTTGGATAACAAAAATTAGTACACCTAAATTTATATGTTGTGGAAAAATATTTATATATTTATTTTTTAATATTTCAATACATTTTTAATAAACAGGAAATATCAATTCATTTTGTTAATTTTTATTTTAGATTTTTTTTTTGCAATAACTCGATTGAATTTAAATGTATTATCTTTCTATTCCTAAACATGCTAGGTGACCCAACTCAAATTTTTAATGCATTTAACTACTTAATAAAAGGGTTTTGTTCAAATTGACCAAACATTATTGTTTATAATCACTGAGAAATGGATACAAATATTTATTTTCAAAAGGGGAGGTACTCATCGCAAAGTTGAGTTATCCACATATTCTTATTAAATGACAACTTATTTACATTATGTGATGTTTTTTTTTATATATAAGTTGTTTACATTTTAAGACTTTTTATTTAATGAACAAAAAAACCTTCGAATACTAAAAGTCGAATACTAACTTTATAAGGTTCTTTCTGTGAGCCAATCAGCATTTTTAATGCACGCACAAGGACCAATCAGGATCAACTTTCTTTTTCATTTCGCCAAACTGCTCCATTGACAGCGGGATGACTAGAAAGACAAAATCAGAGTCGACTAAATAATATCGTACCACAAAAGAAATTGAGATGTGTGTAAATGTGATGTTTTAGAAAAAAATTACATAATGTTACATTATGTATTGTTGAAAAAGAAAATATATATATTAAAAAATATATATATTTTTAAATATTTTTATTTGTGTAAATATAGTAAGTGAAACATTTTTCAGTGTTTATTAAACTCATTTTCTCATTGTCTGTTTTCTTTTGAATTCTTCAAATTTAAAATTAAGGCTTAAAGGGCAACTTTTTAATTTAATTCAAAGGCCATATAATTCAATAAATATAATTTAATAAATCATATAAAGCATAAAATGTAATAAATAATAACATATTAATTATATAAAATTAACATCTGCACTGGACAAAATATTAAGCACAACCTTGTATGCTTAATTTGAACAAGAAAAAATATTCACCCTAAAACAATAAATAAATGCTATAATGTTAACTCAAACATCAACATATTGTTACAACATCATTTTTTAAAATTTTATTATTAAGCAAACTGCTTGTATTTTTTGAAAACTAATGCTTCAGTTAATGATCTGCCAAACAGAACCACCAAGTTACAAGAACTGTTGCAAACATATTGTTTGCTATATGGAATGCTAAAACTTTGAAGCACAAAATCCCATCTGCATTGAGAATGCAGATAAAACCTTATAATTCCAAGATGATGATATATTAGTGCTGCTGGGCAAAGATTAATTGTAATTTTGCGATTAATTGCATCCAAAATACGAGTTAGTTTTGACATAATATATGTGTGTATTATATGTATATTTCTTATGTACAGTATATGTTATACACACTTACATAAAAAAATATGTAAAACAATATTGCTACATAGATATTTAAATTAATATCTAATTTGTATCATATAGGTATATATTTCATGTCTAAATATATATAAAGTGTGTGTGTGTGTATGTATATATGTATATGTGTGTATATATATATATATATATACATACACTTTTTTATATATATACACACATAAATATCAAAACAAACTTTTTATATTGAATGCGATTAATCTTTGCTTAGCTTTAATATACACAAATTAACAATTGAAAATCACAATATATGTCTGCGAAACACATATTGGCCTCCCCAGGGAAATCTAGTCCCATCTGAATTTCTGTTTTTGACTGATAATTCTCTGGTGTGAGATTCAACAAAACAGCAGCAACTACTGAGCTTTTCTGAAAGCGGGATCAGAGCATTTTCAGTCACACTCGCAGACTCTGACTCACATCTCGCCAAAATGCAGAGCAGCTTTGCCTGAGGGACAACACTCACACGGACGGGAAAGACAGAGGTGACTCAAAGCATAGTCTCAAGCTCTCGCCCAGAGATTAAAAAACTCACGGTAAAATTACAAACTGGTTTGTCTGGATGGCGGAGAGAAGCTTGCCTGCTGTTTCTTTTTTTCTTTCTTTCTTTCCACCTGTCGTGAAACCTGGAGAGTATGCGTGGTTGTGACGGAAAACCTGCAGGCCGGGCTGTGGTGTGTTTACGTGTCGCTATGTGTTTACGCGTCCCTTTGCATGTCTATTTTTGTCAGCGCATGTGGGGGAGGCCTTGTCCTCCCTGGAGGTGCTCAGCTGCCTGTGTGTGCGCAGATAAATGGAGGGACCTGCTCAGTCCAGACCAAAGCATTGGCCCACTGACTGTCTTCCACTGTCAGTCATGTAGAAACCCACCTGCCCGCCGTTTGCCTCGCCACCCTAGAGACTACAGCTGCGTCGGGCCTCTTTTTTTGTTTATTTTTTTTCCTGTTCGCTGTCATCCCGATGCTGTTATCATGTTGGAGAGCAGATTTCTTGGTCACTGCGCTGTCATAGTAACCAGTGATTTCAAAAGAGGCTTGTCTTAATTCACGCAAATGCTGTGTATGGAAAATATTGTAGTGCTGTGGGCGATGGAGTGTGTCTTTGGTACTGTTAAGGCAAGACACTGCAGGTGAACAGGAATGATAACAAAAACAGTTATAACAATACTTTCACAGTTGATCGATTATATTAAGAATTGCAAACAGTCATTTATTGATTACAGGTTTGCTAAAATTATTAGTTTAAATATCTTAATAAGGCTTTATTTTATTAGATATGCACTAATGTGCTATTTTTTTAAGCATGAAAAACTGAACGTTGGATGAAGTCAGTCCTGTCAAGGACATATTAGAGTCAATAGGTGCTTTTTTTGTTTTTATTACAGGGAGGATTTTGCTGAATCTATAATTCAGGAAATTTTGTGAACTAGAAAGTAATCACAATTGTTTTTGTAGAATTAAAGTAAAATTTATCGTTAAGTTAATGATATATTCAAAGATATAATGGTACTAAGAGACATCAGCTGTATGCTGTATAACTGCAGGTGACCATATTTATATACAGGGATGGATTTTATCAATAAGCAAGGTAAGCGGCTGCTTATTCAATTCAACTCATCTTTATTTCTATAGTGCCTTTACAATGTAGATTATGTCAAGGCAGCTTAACATAGAATATTACAGTGTCAGTCCAGATTTCAGAGTTGAAGTTCAGTTCAGTGGGGTTTATATTTCACTATTGAAAGTCCAAACACTAAAGAGCAAATCCAGCGATGCGCAGCTCCACAAGTCCTGAACTATGCAAATCAGTGGAGACAAAGGGGAGGACAAAAAAAAGTGAAGGAAAAAAAAACCTAGAGTGAAACCATGCTCAGTTGGGCATGACCATTTCTCCTCTGGCCAAACTTCTTGTTCAGAGCTGCAGTGTAGGTGCTGGAGGCTGGAGAACGCCTGACAGATGGGAGAGGTCACCGGCTGGTGTACAGGCTGGCCCTTCAGCATCAAATGCGAAGACTCGTCTGTAACTGAATTCTTTCAGGAATCAGTCTCATGCTCTCCACTCCTCCATGACCACCACAGCAGCTGCTCAGTATAGGGCCTGGTCCAGGATTATGGAATCCTCGGGAAAAATAAAAACCGACTAACAGAAGTGCAGCTGCTGTTTAAATTGTCTTTTAGGAAGTGTTCCCGGCTCCGGTTGCCCTAAATAATGCAATAATTATGTGTATGCTAATGCAAAGAGACGTGTCTTTAATCTAGTTTTAAACTAACAGAGTGTGTCTGCTTCCCGACCTGTGCTAAGAAACCTGTTCCAGAGTTTAGGTGCAAAATATGAGAAAGATCTACCGTCTACAGTTGATTTTTAAATTTTGAGAATAATCAATTCTCTAGAATTAATTGAGCGTAGTGGACGTGAGGGGCTATAATACACAAGGAGCTTCCTCAAATACTGGGCCATTCAGGGTTTTGTAGGTAGTCAATAAAATGTTAAAATGTATACGATATTTAATAGGGAAATAGGGAGGGAAATTTTCCGTAGTTTATGAGTGTAAATGAGACTGTATGGGTGTTTCCCAGTGATGGGCTACAGCAGGAAGGGCATCCACTGTGTAAAACATATGCTGGATAAGTTTTATATGCAAATCACTAAATCCACTCCTGTTTATGTATAATAACTTTAACTAATAAAAGCTATAAGTTACTACTTAGTTCATTCAATTTATGGCAACTAATAACCTTAACTTTTTTTATTTGATTGTAATGTGGTAATAAGCATCTTTTGTAAAGCTGCTTTGAAAGAATAATTATTGTGGAAAAACACTATACAAACAAACTTGAATTAATTTGAATTGAATATAATCTTTTTGTCACCATTATATTTCCTTTTAAAACAGCTATTTTTCTCTAAATAATATAGATTTGCTTTGTTCTTTTTATGTTGCTGAACCCTCTCCAAGCATTATAAACTGGGGTTCATAAAAAGAATCAAATGTTGTATATAAGACAGATAATGTATTAACAAATCGCTCTTTAAAATCCTTGAGCATGCATATATGAATAACATTGTGCAGTTTATTTAGCTTATGTAAGTGCTGAAAAGTGGAGATTTATGACTCAGTGCAGGAGAAAAAAATTCATTTTGACAAAACAGTCTTCAAAATGTGTATTGTGCTTGCAATTTACACAAACACATGTATAACATGCTATAAAAATGCCATTCAAAAGTGTAATTTGGATGTTTTATTTGCATTAGACCAAACTAGGGTCTCTGGGTCAAAGTTGGCTCATGTTAACCTTTGTTTTGGCCCACTATCCACTTTTTAAGTCATGACGTACTCATCTGAATTGAGAAAATATTAGTTTGTGACCCCTTTTAGTTCTATAACACTATGAATTTCATATAAAATCATGGTGTACATGACAGTATGACTGGACTTACTGCATCACAGACACCAATATTTAAAAAATTGATAAAAAGTTTATCACTTTCTGGCTATTGGATATTAGGCATATATATGTATATATATATATGTATATATAAAAAAAAAAAAAAAAAAAAATATATATATATATATATATATATGTATGTATATATATATATATATATATATATATATATATATATATATATATATATATATACATACATATATATATATATATATATATATATATATATATATATATATATTTTTTTTTTTTTTTTTTTTTAATATATATATATATAAAACGATCGTGATTTTCGAAAGTATTACATCACTTTGTAAACATTTATTATTAGCAAATACTGAGTCTCCCCAGGGCGAGGCAGTGGCTCAGTTGGTGTTTCTGTGTGGAGTTTGCATGTTCGCATGGGTTTCCTCCGGGTACTCCGGTTTCCCCCACAGTCCAAATACATGCGGTACAGGTGAATTGGGTAGGCTAAATTGTCCGGAGTGTATGAGTGTGTGTGTGAATGTGTGTGTGTGGATGTTTCCCAGAGATGGGTTGCGGCTGGAAGGGCATCCCCTGCGTAGAAACTTGCTGGATAGGTTGGCGGTTCATTCCGCTGTGGCGACCCCGGATTAAAAAAGGGACTAAGCCGACAAGAAAATGAATGAATGAATGAATGAGTCTCCCCATACAGTTTGATAGAGCGCTTGGACACAGAAGCTGCTTTGCGGGACGTCACACTTAAATAAGCGGTTGAGCTATTATCTATGACAGAGATGGTCATTTTGTAATTTAATGTAACATTTTATTTGCTTGTTTTGTAATTTGTTTTGATTTGTAAATGAATCAGATTTTTAAAAATGTAAATACTGTCACTCCACAGATCGAGACCTCAAAACAAGGCAAAAGGCAGGTGCAGCGTAGTGTATTCAGCATTGAACTCCATTGTGTTAATAAATGGATTGTTTACGTTTTTATAGTAATAAGTTCATTATACTGCATTAGTTAATATAATTTAAAGCAATGTTTTGTAGTTATTTTTAAATATTAGGAAATAAATTAGGACATTACTCATGGAAACTTTAATGTAATAACTTTGTCTTTTTACCTTCTGCCCACAGCCCTCAATCAAGTTTGGTTTTTGGCCCATCATAAGAAAAAGTTTGAGCACCCCCTGTGCTAGACTAAAAAACACTTTACAATAAGCTAAAAACCTCAAAACTGGGAGGTGTTAAAGAACTGTTTCTGCCTAAAGACAATTGTTTCCAGCTCAAACAATAAAACAGTTTCAATTCTGGAATGTTTTCTTTCAGCACGCACAATCAAACAAGAAGAAGGCACTGAGGAGGAGACGGAGAGGCGAGCTGGTGGTCCAGATGAGGCGGGGCATAGTGGCGAGGAAGGTTCTGGATTGGAGGATCCCATGATTGACAGTCCAAACAACTTACAAGATGCTGGGCCAGGAGCTGAAGTGCAGAATGAAACGGGGATAAGACTGCCAAACGGTAAATATAATGGTAAATATTTTAATTATAATTACATGTATATAATACATTAATCACATTGAATGATGTAAAGCCATATTTGAAAACAGTTCCCTGCAATTTTTGGCGACATGATTTCAATCATTATTTACATTTCATATATATATATATATATATATATATATATATATATATATATATATATATATATATATATATATATATATATATATATATATATATTGATTTATTAGCCCTACTGTAAAATCATTTTAAAATGATTTTTGCTTTTTACACTTTTGTAAACATAATAGTTTTATAACTCATTGAGTTGTGACAGAACCTACTGTTGTTTAGTTATTTGGGATATTGACCTTAAAAATTGTTTTTAAACATGTAATATATATATATATATATATATATATATATATATATATATATATATATATATATATATAATATTTAAAAAGATTTCTAGCAATGCTAAGACAAATTAAAGTTATTTTTCTAAAGAAACAAAAAGGAAATACTGTGAAAATGTCCTTGCTCTAATAAACAATTTAAATACACAGAAATATTAGAAAAGGAATAAAAAATTCACAGAATAGCTAATAAACTTGCCTTAAACCTAATATGATCACTGTTGACCCTAATTAAAATAATTAAGTGGAAGTTTGAAGACACCCAAAATTCTAAATTTATTGTGACACTTCTCAAATAAGTTTCGACAGACACAACACATCTCTCTGACTTCCCATTAAAACAGCAAAACCCTTTTCATGACCAAGGCTTGTCACTTATGCGTTCTTCCTTTTTTCGTTGTTAGAAGGGTGTGGAGCAGGCATAGCTGTTCAGTACGAAGACAATAGTTAAGACTAGGAGTTATTCTCAGGGAAAACATCCCAGGAATCCTCCACAACCTGTTCCCAAGCCCTGGGCTGACGCTGATACCGCCAGATGACACGCTAGCAGGACACACTCATATTTCAGTTTTCCAGGTTTTTATCTAAGCACGCAAAGAGAAAACCTAGATCAAGTCACGGCAAAAGATGAAAATTTTCCATCAAATGTGTGTTTTAGAGTCGTATAGAGGCTATATTTAGAGCAGGTGCACATGCAGTAGTGATGCATGAGTAAGCCAATTAATTGAACAAACTGTAATCACATTTACATTCATAAAATTCTGAAAATTGTATCAAAGAGGATTAGCATGGTTATCATCATAGCCACGAAATGTATTTCTGATCTGGGATAACTCACAATTATAATACTGTTTGTCAAAAATGGAGATGTTGGTCGCTTGATGTCGTTCTATGTTAAGTCCACAGCTAGTGGTAAAGTTGAATTTGAAAAGAATGCATCTTTACATTTCCCAGGCTTTATTTTAACGATCTAGACACAAAGTCTAAAGCGCATGTTGCGAAAGCATTCGAAAATGGGAAAAAGGACGAAAAAATACAGTTTACGCCCTAGCGTATGGTCTAACAGGGTTGTGCCTATTCTCTTAATGGGATATGGGTGTGTTTTGAGCATAATGTGCATTAAACCAATGAAAGTCTCATCTCCCATTATCTTTAAGAATCAATTGTGTCACACCATGACGCATTCACTATTTACATGGCAGACTTTGTTAGTGAAAAAACCTAAACACTTTACTAGCGAGAAAACGGGTAAAAAGACCATCTGCAATGTAGTTAAGAATGAGCATCCTCCATTTACCTCCTACATTCAATTTCTATTTACCTTACTTTTGCTCCTTTACTTTTGTGGAGTATGGAAACTGTCACTTCACTTCACTGAAGACATCCATTAGCCTACATATTCAATTTTGTTTGTTAAGCGCAAAGATTTGTTTTAAAACTATTTTCAAATCTAATTTCCAGCAAACAAATAAATGAAAAATAATAATAATAACAAAGTGTGGTCAAAAAAACTGTTAAATTCAAACACACATCCTGTTCTTATGCCCTATATAGTGATGTAGACGTCTCCAAAACCTGACAGGTGGACAAATCTAAACATATTTTTATTAAAACAAACATAAATATGCACATAATAAATACAAATGCAAATTGTCATGAATAAACTGAAAAAAGCCCCCTGAGATGGAGTCATGCAGGCAGTGGTTTTTATATTTATGTAGAAAATAAGATTTTTTTAAAACAATTTAATCCTTAATTTTTTTTCATATGTAAAGATATTTTTGTATACGCCTAGGCACTTAGCTAACATGCTCTTCACTGGACTTTAGAGTAGCTTTTAGTTGGTTAATGGTGCTGTTTATTTTATTTCCTCAAAATAGCAACGCACCAACAATGCACCTTAATACACCTTCTTTTTTAGACCAGCACACCCATGAGTCCACAAAGTGGCACAAATGGATTTGCTATTTAAACAACATGGTGCAAAACGGTAAAATTACTGTTGTACTGGTCTGAAAATAACAAATCATGCCATACATGTCTTGCACCTTATTGCAACAGGTGTATGATAGGGCCCTCAGTTTACTGACAATATACTGTATATAGTATGGGTAAGCATTTGAACAAAGTAAAAATCTAAACAAAAAATTCAACAGTTTCACTAAATGAATGTAAACTGAAAGGTAATGCTTTCAAATTAAATTTATTTTGTTTTGTATTGTTTTATTTTATTTTATTTTATTTTTATTGCAGAGTAATATACTGAGCACTGTAAAAAATGCTGGGTTCCACAAAATCGATTTGTGTTGGGACAACATGAAGGAATTAAGTTAGCTTATTAGTTTTTACAAATTTTAGTGGATTAAACTTAAAACGATTAAGTTGTGTCCCAAAAAAACTCTAGAATTGTGTTGTTTCAGCTTATTTTAAATAAGCATTTTAAACAGAAAGTAAAAAAACTTAGTAACTTTTTAAAGGAAACTTGATTACTTTAAAGACTTTTTGAGCAATGACAAGTCCCTTTTTAAATCAATTTTAAATCATTTAAATAGACCACTTTGAACCAAAACAAATGTTTTTGTACTTAAAGATTTGAGAAATGAGCTGTTATTTGTATACTGTATAGCTTAGTGTAACTAAAGCCACTTTGAGACTTTTACTAATATGTTGGGTGTAAAATAGCCATTTTAACTGACCAATTTGTGTAAATATGTTGTACTATTTTTCTACGTAAAGTCTCTCCTAAAAAAAAACCTTAGTGTTTCATCATTTTCTATGTGCATATGCAACATATCAGGCAACCCAGAATGGAAACAACCGAATCTGTATCCTCTCTGGTCAATACAAAGACAGCTGGACTGAAAACACTGCAGTATTTATACATTTATTAACATTAGCTCAAGCAGTGATCAGCGAGTGTCTCTTGTTCGTGTCTCTGTCCATCAGGTGATCGGCCGTTCCAGTGCAACCAGTGTGGGGTTTCATTCACTCAGAAGGGCAACCTGCTAAGACACATCAAACTCCACACGGGAGAGAAGCCCTTCAAATGCCCGTTCTGCAGCTACGCCTGCCGCCGCCGTGACGCCCTGACCGGACATCTGCGGACACACTCAGGTCAGGCCTTAAAGCTCTATGCAGTGAAACATATGGCCAAGTTGTATCAATGTGTGCCACAACCTGCTGAACAACTGTGGTTGTACATGGCCGTAGCCACTGGTTTGTTAACTAGGTCTGCAGATTTTTAAGAATTGTGCAATAATAATGGCTTCAAATGAACCTCATTATATAAAGCATACTCACTGTGTTACAGTTTGTTAATATTGTAGGTCAGTTATTATCATATTTCTATCTCTCTAAATTTTCTATTGTAGGCCAGTTATTATCTTTTCTCTCTCTATCTCTTATAAGAGATAGAAGACATAAGAACTTATGCTTTGTATGTTCTGTATGAATGTCTAAAGTATATTTTTGAATTGTAGTGTGACTTTAGTAAACGTTAGCTAATCATAATGAAATGTTTTGATACTGCTTGACAGTTTTAAACAGATAATATTATGGTGATTATTGTGTTGGTCCAAATTATAATCTCCTCAGCAATAAACTACCTACACTTTTTTGTTTCCCAGTTTAAGTGTCAGCAATGTGGTGCTGCCAGATATTTGTACAAAAACCAAACAAATGCAATTCAATTTAATTCAAAGTGTTTTATATAGCACTTTTCACAATAACTATTTTTATAAATTTGCATTGCAATCAAATTTGGAAATACTTATGGTTATTAGTTACCAAAACTTTATTAGATACTAATAACTTGAAATAATTAACAAGTCACAAATTTTTTAACAGTTAAAGTTATTAATAATCATAGTTAACCTGCAGTTATGTACAACCCAGAGTCATTCTGATTACGTACCCCTATATACATTTCCAGAGAGCGCCAAATATGTCCCATGAGCTACGTTTTTGTTTTCGGGAATCCACCCGAGGCCGCTGTGTACTGTTTTTGAGATATCAAATTTCTCTGGCAAGTGTTATTCACACCTGCTGTTCTTGCGTAAATTCACCAAAGGCCGCTGTTGACTGACTGACTGACTGACTGACTATCCGACAGACTGATCCCCCCACCTATCTCCTTTTGCTAAACCCAACCGATAGTGTTTCAAAAAGCACCAATTGACCAGCGCCCGCTCACTTCCCTAAACCCAACTGACAATGTTTAGAAAATCAATCCAGAAAAAAAAAGGTCTCGCAGAAGCCTGATTTTTACCAAGGTTTCAGATTTTACCACATTCTCACCCTGTTATTTACTTGTTTATTTGAATTTTTGGTTTTGTTTTTTTCTTACCTGCTTTCTGGAACCGTTATTCGCCAGACTCGAACCTCGTTATCGCGATCAACTCAACTCTGCGTCTCAAATCCTCCGATTTATGCAACGAGCCACTAGACAAACTAGTAACAGCGGAAAAGTCATCCAAATGGAAGTAAGCAGTTAACTGGTAAGTGTAAAAAGGAATGCCATCTTACTGCACCGTATCGTTCGCTTTAAAGGCGAAATGCAGCCATACATAGCTTTGGCTACATAATTCACAATCTTAAGAAATGTATATAGGGCTACATTTTCAGAATGAGAATATGTTGGTTATATAGTATATAGGTGATGACCAAGTGCACAAAAATCTTGCAAATGAAAACTCCAGCTATCATCTTCCCACTTCATTAATGCCTTAATTTCGTCATTAATGTAGTCACAATAAAAATTTAAAACATTTCCAACGACGTGAAACTTAATTAAATTAACTGTATTTGGAAACATGAAAAGCCTTTACCAACGGCCTTAGGAACTCAGTCAGCCTGCTGAAACTCAGTGGCATAGATTTATTCAGCAACATCATTTTAAATAAATTTCCATTCGCATACCTTCGATTTGTATTTTTGAGCTTCAAAATTTATACCGACTTCTGTACCCCACTGACCTCATATCTGGCTACGGGCCTATGGTTGTGTGACCGCAGCTGACACGTTCTGGAAAAAAACAGCAGATCTGTTTTGTCCTTTGGGACGTACACAGACTGGCTAACAAACATTGCGGTTAGGCCACCTATAGGACAGGCTGCTGTGCTGCCTGCAAGACTAGCACTCCACCAAAAGGAAACGCTCTCTTAAACCAAAGGGAAGTGTCGCTTTGGTGAAGCATTGCTCTCTAACCCACTTTCATATCAGCCCACCATCAGTTGTCTAGTCCTCATCGTTGAAGATCCGGGTCAGATGATACCATCAGTGCTTCGCTCGGGACTTCACAAGCTGTCAGTCAGGGACGCGCTCGTTCAAACGCACAGGGAGAGCAGGAGCAGGCCTATCACTCGCATCGTGTTTTGCTACCTTTCTCTCATTTCCTGTTTTGCTGCTCTAATCACAGTGCAGGGATAGCGCAGTTTTTAGGCCAGGCAGCTGATGGCTGTGGTGTCCTGTTTTTGTGGGTAGAATCTATGAAACATTTTTAAAGGCTTAAACATGTTTTGGTTTGATGTACTTGGTGGTGGTCAGAGTCTGAGAGCTGATCACCACTGTGTGTTTTTGTTTCCATACAACTGGATGAATTTGTCTTCCTTGCGATTGAAAATATTTTCATTTAAATATATTAAAAGTAAAAGCTTGAAGGTAGTTTAAGGTTGGTTTAATTGTAGATGAAATACAAAGTACCATTCAGTTAGGGGTCAGTGAGATGTTATAATGTTTTGCTCAGCAGGGCTTCATTCATTTGAGTTATAGAGCAAGCAAAACAGGTACAAATAATAGATACAAAACAGACAAATCTAAAAATTATTATTACTTTTTATCAAGTGAAAGTATGCTTATTATATTAAAGCAGAGGTGTCCAAAGTAGGGCCAAAGTTGGCTAATGGTAACCTTTGCGGCCTGCTATTCCATCTGAAAAGAGAGAGAGAATGATGGAAAGTTGGTCAGTAGGTGAAAGCTCTTAACAGAGATTAATTTCAAATTTAACACAACCTTTTGTTTTTAATTTAATTGAGGAACTACAAAAAACCCTAATAAACAAATAAAATTAATTGATTCATTTAAATGTTGTAAATTAATCAAACTTATAAAATGTAAAAACTGTAACTTGACAGATAAAGGGCAATACACAAGATATCGGAGAGCAATTCAAGGCTAAGGCAGGAGCAGCTTGACTAGTGTATTTAGCATTGAACTCCATTGTGTTATAAATGGGATTACCTATGTTTTTACTACAATACGTTTATTATAATACTGCATCATTAATTAATATGTTTTAAAACAATGTTTTTTACGTATTTTTTAAATATTAGCAAATGGCAAATTTAATGTAATACGATTTGGTATATTTAACTTTTACCCACAACCCTCAATCAAGTTTGGTTTTTGGCCCCTTATAAAAATAGTGTGGGCACCTCTGAATTAAAAGCCCCATCCCAATTCTACCCTTAGCGCTTACCCCTACCCCTTGTTTTGTCTTGTTTTTCAAACTCAATTCCAGGAGGGCCTCAGCCCTGCACAGTTTAGTTCCAACCCTGCTCCAACACACTTACCTGTAGGTTTCAAACAAGCCTACTCAATTAGTTTGACAGGTATGTTTAATTAGGGTTGGAACTAAACTGTGCAGTGCTGCGGCCCTCCAGGAATTGAGTTTGACATCCCTGGGCTAAGGGTAAGGGCTAGATAGCCCATGAAATCAAGATTTTTCAGGACCACACTCGAAATCAAGGGGTAAGTAAATTTCCCATAATTCACCATCTACAACAGCAGCATGGCTGCACACGAAAGTCAGGAGACACGCACACTTTTTACATTCATAATGGCGTTCATGCTTTACTTTCATGATTTAAAAAAAAATGTTAAAATAAAAAACGCTAAATTTGGCTATCTATAATCCATAATAATAACTCCTGTATAGTAGTCTCACAACTTTCTGACACTCGATGACACTCAAATACCCTGTCAGAAAAGTCTATTGGCTGGGATTGAGCTTTTTACAGTGTCTGCTATAATGTTAATGTTGTTTTTGTGTTTGCATAGATGAATATGGTCACTGTGTAAATGCACTGTGTAGTTATGATCTTATTGCCACATTATATCGTTATGATAACATGATATGTGACTTTAGTGATTTCCTGATGATAAAAACAAAAAAGTAAAAATAATGCAACTGGAATAACTAAAGCAGTCGCTTTCGTCAATCTCATATGAAACAAGAGCTCACCATGACATACGATGACATGTGTCTGTGTTTTAATGGTGTCCCATTTCTCAGGGGTAAATTTTGAAGCCCTTCACCTTAACAGTTTGTTTCAAGGGCCAAGGGAAAAGGGCAGGGGTAGGGGTATAAAAATAGAATTGGGATTGGGCCAAAGTCTTAAATTCTAAAATAATTAATTGATTAGTTTTGTTTACAGAAAACTTTGAAAATGTGTGTTTTTGTGTTTGTAAATGTGTGTATATTTCGTGTCAACAAGGCTTCATTAATTTGCTTTATTGAGTTATAGTGTAACCAAAACAGATACAAATAATGACACAAAACCAGACACAAAAATACAAATCTAAAAATGAAAATGACGTTTTATTAATGGAAAGCATACATATTAATTTAATTTTTATTAAATTTATTTCTAAAATAATTAACAAAACTGACATTTTAGAGGGAACAAATGTATGAGATTTACCTGAAATATGATGACTTTTCTATTATTCTATCAAGTCATAACTAGTCATGATAGACAACGAGTAGGTGTATCCATACGAGTGGAATAGATCTTCCGTCCTCCAATCAACAAACTATGCAAAATCTGTGGTGTGTGTGTGTGTAAGTGTTGTGGTCTTTCATATTGATATCAAATGTAAGTTCAAGAACCTTTACCACCAAAGCCTACGCAGCCATTTACCTCAGCATATAAACGTTTGTGGCCGATCAGAGTCATTAACTTATCTGCATATCCTTTCTATAGGCATTGTAAGGAAATGCCACAAGAAAGGTTTGTTCTACCACAGTGTGAGACGTGTAGTCGTTTCTGGAGTCGTTCTAATGAGCCATTCAGTCATTCAAGCCCTTTATTCTGCTACAAGTCCATCCCGTTTTTCGTTGACCCGTCCGTCTTCTCATCAGCCACCTCAGCTGCAGAGGAATGCGAGGAACTCAGCAGGTTAGACGCCTTCTTGTGCAACAGGCGCCACATGAAAGGACTCTTCCTCTTTCGGCCCTTGGCAACAGTAGGATCAGTGGCAAACAGCCCAGGGAAGTTCAGTCGAGGGAGTGTAAAAAAACATTGTGTTGGCGATCCAATGATTGACGAATACCTGTCGCAGAAATCCATATGCATGCACGCAGACCACAAGCACACTCAAAACGCTGAAACTGAAACAGCGTATTTTGCACCACAGTTTTAGGTGTGTGTCATTCTGCTGCTTTGGTTTGCTTTGGCTGTTTTTTTTTGGCTGCTTAGTAAAATAAAAAACGTGAGGTGAGTGGCCAACGTCTGATTCAAGGAATGGATGCTTTCAGCTGGGTGCGTGTTTGACTACCAGTTGAGTAAGTCGAGCACTTTTGCTGATGCTCTACAATTGATAGGCATTTACTTGAAATGAAATGTCATCCTCATCTCACTGTTTCCTGTTTTCAACCCGAATGGATGCGGTTTAGAGGGCTTTAATGCAGCACTATGTGCATAAATTTGCATTTGAATAAGTGCTTAGATAGGGATTTTTTTTTTTTTTTTTTTTTTTTGAATCGTCCAAACTTTGCAAAAAGAACTCATGGCTGTGTAAACAGCTGGCACTTATTAATACAACTGCTTGCAGTTAGTTTGTCTTCATCTGTCCATTTTTTATTAGCATGACTGTCTGTCCCAGATTTTACAGTTTGCAGGTGTTTTGACAGTTCATTGAACCAAAACATCTACTTCTTTTTTTAACCGCTGACAGTGTCGATTTGTCGGTTTGGATGCACTGTATCCTGTAAAATGTCCCTGGCAAACTTTTTCAAGTGCTGTCTTGCACACAAAAAAATTGTATATTGATTTAATAAGACATATTGAATGTGTGACAACCAAATTTAGAGCTTTCTCTTGAGGTGAAGCTGTTTCCAATACAGTCACCCACTGACATATGAAGACCCTAAAACTACTGACATATTAATAGGGGTCTGCCCTAGATCCCTGACCTTTACAGAATGACATGAGACCAACAGTAATAATAATAAATAATAGTCAGTCCTCAGAGTGTGACTGTTTTTATAGTTCCTTGTTTTATTTTATTATCTATATTATTATTTTTATTATAAATGTTAAATTATTACTTGTTATAAATGCTTATCAATAAAATAGTTTATAAATCTCCAAAATAAAAAATGCTATAATTAATTAATTTATTAATTAATTAAGCATACTGTTGTTATTTTTAAACAATGCATTAAATGTAAGTTTACTTGTGTATTCGTGTATGAATTCATGTTTAGATATTATTTTAAGCATTATTGTATTTTATGAATATATACACTACCTGACAAAAGTCTTGTTGCCAACCAAGTTTTAGGAATAACAAATAATAACTTGACTTCTAGTTAATCATTTGGTATCAGAAGTGGCTTATATAAAAGTTAAAAACCTTTCAATTAGGCTTAATTTTACCAAAATAAAATATGCTCATGCCTTGATGTTTAATTATTTAATTATTTATTTAGGACAGTAAGGTCTGACTTTGCTTAAACAAAAGACAAAACAGACAAAAGTCATGGTGCAGTGGAAAAAATGATATTGTTTATGACTCCCATGAGCTTGAAGGAATGCATCCATACATCTCTGCAATGACTTAAATAACTTGGCAAAGAGAAAGATCCCCTATTTTGCATTCAAAAAGGTCATATTTTGGTTTTAGGGGTCTCTAATAACAGGCTGATATGCGTGCAAGGTCAAAACACACTTTCATTGTCTTATAATATGCATTTAATTATCCCAGCGACTCATATATGAATTGTTCAGTGATTCATTTGTTTCCAAACTCCTCCTTAGCGCGAAGCTAATCTGCGCTGATTGGTCTGATGACCCAGTCTGCAACAGACTGGGTCATCAGACCAATCAGCGCAGATTAGCTTCGCCCTACGATCGCACCGATTGGTCAACAGCGTTCAGCATTAGACAGAGAAAAAAGCCCACCATGGCTATGAATTGCAGCCAGAGAGTATATGAGAGCCCAACACAGGCATGCAATAAATGAATGCAGTTAAAAACCAGCATATTGCTCTACTCTTAAACCTTAGCCCAAGTAATAACAAAACACATTCAGTATTAATCCACACAGTGGCAAAAAAATTGAACTATTTTGAAAATTGACCGCTCGGCGTGTGTGTAGGAACGGCTGATGGTGGCCATAGCAAAGGCAAACAGCAGTGGATCGCCAGCTCAGAAACACATTTAAATGGGCACAGGAAGAAGCACGCGTTGCGTTTTTAACGTGGATTTGGACATGATATGTGAACAGCCTCATTAAGATTTAACCTGAGAGATAAAGTGCAATCATTCATTCATTCATTCATTTTCTTGTCGGCTTAGTCCCTTTATTAATCCGGGGTCGCCACAGCGGAATGAACCGCCAACTTATCTAGCAAGTTTTTACGCAGCGGATGCCCTTCCAGCCGCAACCCATCTCTGGGAAACATCCACACACACACACACACACACACACACATACACTACGGACAATTTAGCCTACCCAATTCACCTGTACCGCATGCCTTTGGACTGTGGGGGAAACCGAAGCACCTGGAGGAAAAGCACGCGAAGGCAGGGAGATGCAAACTCCCCACAGAAACGTCAACTGAGCCGAGGTTCGAACTAGGGACCTAGCGACCTTCTTGCTGTGAGGCGACAGCGCTA